>NW_027053412.1:0-34000 GCF_011386835.1 Chrysemys picta bellii
GAGACTGGCAAGCCTGGTTTGCTAGCGATGCAGTGCCCGGTGTCAGAGGCCTGTAGCCCCTTAGAGACTGGCAAGCCTGGTTTGCTAGCGATGCAGTGCCCGGTGTCAGAGGCCTGTGGCCCCTTAGAGACCAGCAAACCTGGTTTGCTAGCGATGCAGTGCCCGGTGTCACAGGCCTGTGGCCCCTTAGAGACCAGCAAGCCTGGTTTGCTAGCGATGCAGTGCCCGGTGTCAGGGACCTGTGGCCCCTTAGAGACTAGCAAACCTGGTTTGCTAGCGATGCAGTGCCAGGTGTCAGAGGCCCGTGGCCCCTTAGAGACCAGCAAACCTGGTTTGCTAGCGATGCAGTGCCCGGTGTCAGGGACCTGTGGCCCCTTAGAGACTGGCAAGCCTGGTTTGCTAGCGATGCAGTGCCCGGTGTCAGAGGCCTGTGGCCCCTTAGAGACTGGCAAGCCTGGTTTGCTAGCGATGCAGTGCCCGGTGTCAGAGGCCTGTGGCCCCTTAGAGACTGGCAAGCCTGGTTTGCTAGCGATGCAGTGCCCGGTGTCACAGGCCTGTGGCCCCTTAGAGACTGGCAAGCCTGGTTTGCTAGCGATGCAGTGCCCGGTGTCACAGGCCTGTGGCCCCTTAGAGACTGGCAAGCCTGGTTTGCTAGCGATGCAGTGCCTGGTGTCAGGGACCTGTGGCCCCTTAGAAACTAGCAAGCCTGGTTTGCTAGCGATGCAGTGCCCGGTGTCACAGGCCTGTGGCCCCTTAGAGACTGGCAAGCCTGGTTTGCTAGCGATGCAGTGCCTGGTGTCAGGGACCTGTGGCCCCTTAGAAACTAGCAAGCCTGGTTTGCTAGCGATGCAGTGCCCGGTGTCACAGGCCTGTGGCCCCTTAGAGACTGGCAAGCCTGGTTTGCTAGCGATGCAGTGCCTGGTGTCAGGGACCTGTGGCCCCTTAGAGACCAGCAAGCCTGGTTTGCTAGCGATGCAGTGCCTGGTGTCAGGGACCTGTGGCCCCTTAGAGACTAGCAAGCCTGGTTTGCTAGCGATGCAGTGCCTGGTGTCAGGGACCTGTGGCCCCTTAGAGACTAGCAAGCCTGGTTTGCTAGCGATGCAGTGCCTGGTGTCAGGGACCTGTGGCCCCTTAGAGACTGGCAAGCCTGGTTTGCTAGCGATGCAGTGCCCGGTGTCACAGGCCCGTGGCCCCTTAGAGACCAGCAAACCTGGTTTGCTAGCGATGCAGTGCCCGGTGTCAGAGGCCCGTGGCCCCTTAGAGACCAGCAAACCTGGTTTGCTAGCGATGCAGTGCCCGGTGTCAGAGGCCCGTGGCCCCTTAGAGACCAGCAAACCTGGTTTGCTAGCGATGCAGTGCCCGGTGTCAGAGGCCCGTGGCCCCTTAGAGACTAGTAAGCCTGGTTTGATAGCGATGCAGTGCCTGGTGTCAGGGACCTGTGGCCCCTTAGAGACCAGCAAGCCTGGTTTGCTAGCGATGCAGTGCCTGGTGTCAGGGACCTGTGGCCCCTTAGAGACTAGCAAGCCTGGTTTGCTAGCAATGCAGTGCCTGGTGTCAGGGACCTGTGGCCCCTTAGAGACTAGCAAGCCTGGTTTGCTAGCGATGCAGTGCCTGGTGTCAGGGACCTGTGGCCCCTTAGAGACTGGCAAGCCTGGTTTGCTAGCGATGCAGTGCCCGGTGTCACAGGCCCGTGGCCCCTTAGAGACCAGCAAACCTGGTTTGCTAGCGATGCAGTGCCCGGTGTCAGAGGCCCGTGGCCCCTTAGAGACCAGCAAACCTGGTTTGCTAGCGATGCAGTGCCCGGTGTCAGAGGCCCGTGGCCCCTTAGAGACCAGCAAACCTGGTTTGCTAGCGATGCAGTGCCCGGTGTCAGGGACCTGTGGCCCCTTAGAGACTAGCAAGCCTGGTTTGCTAGCGATGCAGTGCCTGGTGTCAGGGACCTGTGGCCCCTTAGAGACTAGCAAGCCTGGTTTGCTAGCGATGCAGTGCCTGGTGTCAGGGACCTGTGGCCCCTTAGAGACTAGCAAGCCTGGTTTGCTAGCGATGCAGTGCCTGGTGTCAGGGACCTGTGGCCCCTTAGAGACTAGCAAGCCTGGTTTGCTAGCGATGCAGTGCCTGGTGTCAGGGACCTGTGGCCCCTTAGAGACTAGCAAGCCTGGTTTGCTAGCGATGCAGTGCCTGGTGTCAGGGACCTGTGGCCCCTTAGAGACTAGCAAGCCTGGTTTGCTAGCGATGCAGTGCCTGGTGTCAGGGACCTGTGGCCCCTTAGAGACTAGCAAACCTGGTTTGCTAGCGATGCAGTGCCAGGTGTCAGAGGCCCGTGGCCCCTTAGAGACCAGCAAACCTGGTTTGCTAGCGATGCAGTGCCCGGTGTCAGGGACCTGTGGCCCCTTAGAGACCAGCAAACCTGGTTTGCTAGCGATGCAGTGCCCGGTGTCAGGGACCTGTGGCCCCTTAGAGACTGGCAAGCCTGGTTTGCTAGCGATGCAGTGCCCGGTGTCAGGGACCTGTGGCCCCTTAGAGACTAGCAAGCCTGGTTTGCTAGCGATGCAGTGCCCGGTGTCAGAGGCCTGTGGCCCCTTAGAGACCAGCAAACCTGGTTTGCTAGCGATGCAGTGCCCGGTGTCAGAGGCCCGTGGCCCCTTAGAGACCAGCAAGCCTGGTTTGCTAGCGATGCAGTGCCCGGTGTCAGGGACCTGTGGCCCCTTAGAGACTAGCAAGCCTGGTTTGCTAGCGATGCAGTGCCCGGTGTCAGAGGCCTGTGGCCCCTTAGAGACCAGCAAACCTGGTTTGCTAGCGATGCAGTGCCCGGTGTCAGAGGCCCGTGGCCCCTTAGAGACCAGCAAACCTGGTTTGCTAGCGATGCAGTGCCCGGTGTCAGAGGCCCGTGGCCCCTTAGAGACTGGCAAGCCTGGTTTGCTAGCGATGCAGTGCCCGGTGTCAGAGGCCTGTGGCCCCTTAGAGACTGGCAAGCCTGGTTTGCTAGCGATGCAGTGCCCGGTGTCACAGGCCTGTGGCCCCTTAGAGACTGGCAAGCCTGGTTTGCTAGCGATGCAGTGCCTGGTGTCAGGGACCTGTGGCCCCTTAGAGACTAGCAAGCCTGGTTTGCTAGCGATGCAGTGCCTGGTGTCAGAGGCCCGTGGCCCCTTAGAGACCAGCAAACCTGGTTTGCTAGCGATGCAGTGCCCGGTGTCAGGGACCTGTGGCCCCTTAGAGACTGGCAAGCCTGGTTTGCTAGCGATGCAGTGCCCGGTGTCAGAGGCCTGTGGCCCCTTAGAGACTAGCAAGCCTGGTTTGCTAGCGATGCAGTGCCAGGTGTCACAGGCCTGTGGCCCCTTAGAGACTGGCAAGCCTGGTTTGCTAGCGATGCAGTGCCCGGTGTCAGAGGCCTGTGGCCCCTTAGAGACTGGCAAGCCTGGTTTGCTAGCGATGCAGTGCCTGGTGTCAGGGACCTGTGGCCCCTTAGAGACTAGCAAGCCTGGTTTGCTAGCGATGCAGTGCCTGGTGTCAGGGACCTGTGGCCCCTTAGAGACTAGCAAGCCTGGTTTGCTAGCGATGCAGTGCCAGGTGTCAGGGACCTGTGGCCCTTTAGAGACCGGCAAACCTGGTTTGCTAGCGATGCAGTGCCCGGTGTCAGAGGCCCGTGGCCCCTTAGAGACTGGCAAGCCTGGTTTGCTAGCGATGCAGTGCCCGGTGTCAGAAGCCTGTGGCCCCTTAGAGACTGGCAAGCCTGGTTTGCTAGCGATGCAGTGCCCGGTGTCACAGGCCTGTGGCCCCTTAGAGACTGGCAAGCCTGGTTTGCTAGCGATGCAGTGCCTGGTGTCAGGGACCTGTGGCCCCTTAGAGATTAGCAAGCCTGGTTTGCTAGCGATGCAGTGCCTGGTGTCAGGGACCTGTGGCCCCTTAGAGACCAGCAAGCCTGGTTTGCTAGCGATGCAGTGCCTGGTGTCACAGGCCCGTGGCCCCTTAGAGACCAGCAAACCTGGTTTGCTAGCGATGCAGTGCCCGGTGTCAGAGGCCCGTGGCCCCTTAGAGACTAGCAAGCCTGGTTTGCTAGCGATGCAGTGCCCGGTGTCAGAGGCCCGTGGCCCCTTAGAGACTGGCAAGCCTGGTTTGCTAGCGATGCAGTGCCCGGTGTCACAGGCCTGTGGCCCCTTAGAGACTGGCAAGCCTGGTTTGCTAGCGATGCAGTGCCCGGTGTCACAGGCCTGTGGCCCCTTAGAGACTGGCAAGCCTGGTTTGCTAGCGATGCAGTGCCCGGTGTCACAGGCCTGTGGCCCCTTAGAGACTGGCAAGCCTGGTTTGCTAGCAATGCAGTGCCCGGTGTCAGAGGCCTGTGGCCCCTTAGAGACTGGCAAGCCTGGTTTGCTAGCGATGCAGTGCCCGGTGTCAGGGACCTGTGGCCCCTTAGAGACTAGCAAGCCTGGTTTGCTAGCGATGCAGTGCCCGGTGTCAGAGGCCTGTGGCCCCTTAGGGACTGGCAAGCCTGGTTTGCTAGCGATGCAGTGCCCGGTGTCAGAGGCCTGTGGCCCCTTAGAGACTGGCAAGCCTGGTTTGCTAGCGATGCAGTGCCCGGTGTCACAGGCCTGTGGCCCCTTAGAGACTGGCAAGCCTGGTTTGCTAGCGATGCAGTGCCCGGTGTCACAGGCCTGTGGCCCCTTAGAGACTGGCAAGCCTGGTTTGCTAGCGATGCAGTGCCTGGTGTCAGGGACCTGTGGCCCCTTAGAGACTAGCAAGCCTGGTTTGCTAGAGATGCAGTGCCCGGTGTCAGAGGCCTGTGGCCCCTTAGAGACTGGCAAGCCTGGTTTGCTAGCGATGCAGTGCCCGGTGTCACAGGCCTGTGGCCCCTTAGAGACTGGCAAGCCTGGTTTGCTAGCGATGCAGTGCCCGGTGTCAGAGGCCTGTGGCCCCTTAGAGACTGGCAAGCCTGGTTTGCTAGCGATGCAGTGCCCGGTGTCAGAGGCCTGTGGCCCCTTAGAGACTGGCAAGCCTGGTTTGCTAGCGATGCAGTGCCCGGTGTCACAGGCCTGTGGCCCCTTAGAGACCGGCAAGCCTGGTTTGCTAGCGATGCAGTGCCTGGTGTCACAGGCCTGTGGCCCCTTAGAGACTGGCAAGCCTGGTTTGCTAGCGATGCAGTGCCTGGTGTCAGGGACCTGTGGCCCCTTAGAGACTAGCAAGCCTGGTTTGCTAGCGATGCAGTGCCCGGTGTCACAGGCCTGTGGCCCCTTAGAGACTGGCAAGCCTGGTTTGCTAGCGATGCAGTGCCCGGTGTCAGAGGCCTGTGGCCCCTTAGAGACTGGCAAGCCTGGTTTGCTAGCGATGCAGTGCCCGGTGTCACAGGCCTGTGGCCCCTTAGAGACTGGCAAGCGTGGTTTGCTAGCGATGCAGTGCCCGGTGTCACAGGCCTGTGGCCCCTTAGAGACTGGCAAGCCTGGTTTGCTAGCGATGCAGTGCCCGGTGTCAGAGGCCTGTGGCCCCTTAGAGACTAGCAAGCCTGGTTTGCTAGCGATGCAGTGCCTGGTGTCAGGGACCTGTGGCCCCTTAGAGACTAGCAAACCTGGTTTGCTAGCGATGCAGTGCCCGGTGTCAGAGGCCTGTGGCCCCTTAGAGACCGGCAAGCCTGGTTTGCTAGCGATGCAGTGCCCGGTGTCAGGGACCTGTGGCCCCTTAGAGACTGGCAAGCCTGGTTTGCTAGCGATGCAGTGCCCGGTGTCACAGGCCTGTGGCCCCTTAGAGACCGGCAAACCTGGTTTGCTAGCGATGCAGTGCCCGGTGTCAGAGGCCCGTGGCCCCTTAGAGACTGGCAAGCCTGGTTTGCTAGCGATGCAGTGCCCGGTGTCAGAAGCCTGTGGCCCCTTAGAGACTGGCAAGCCTGGTTTGCTAGCGATGCAGTGCCCGGTGTCACAGGCCTGTGGCCCCTTAGAGACTGGCAAGCCTGGTTTGCTAGCGATGCAGTGCCTGGTGTCAGGGACCTGTGGCCCCTTAGAGATTAGCAAGCCTGGTTTGCTAGCGATGCAGTGCCTGGTGTCAGGGACCTGTGGCCCCTTAGAGACCAGCAAGCCTGGTTTGCTAGCGATGCAGTGCCTGGTGTCACAGGCCCGTGGCCCCTTAGAGACCAGCAAACCTGGTTTGCTAGCGATGCAGTGCCCGGTGTCAGAGGCCCGTGGCCCCTTAGAGACTAGCAAGCCTGGTTTGCTAGCGATGCACTGCCCGGTGTCAGAGGCCCGTGGCCCCTTAGAGACTGGCAAGCCTGGTTTGCTAGCGATGCAGTGCCCGGTGTCACAGGCCTGTGGCCCCTTAGAGACTGGCAAGCCTGGTTTGCTAGCGATGCAGTGCCCGGTGTCACAGGCCTGTGGCCCCTTAGAGACTGGCAAGCCTGGTTTGCTAGCGATGCAGTGCCCGGTGTCACAGGCCTGTGGCCCCTTAGAGACTGGCAAGCCTGGTTTGCTAGCGATGCAGTGCCCGGTGTCAGAGGCCTGTGGCCCCTTAGAGACTGGCAAGCCTGGTTTGCTAGCGATGCAGTGCCTGGTGTCAGGGACCTGTGGCCCCTTAGAGACTAGCAAGCCTGGTTTGCTAGCGATGCAGTGCCCGGTGTCAGAGGCCTGTGGCCCCTTAGGGACTGGCAAGCCTGGTTTGCTAGCGATGCAGTGCCCGGTGTCAGAGGCCTGTGGCCCCTTAGAGACTGGCAAGCCTGGTTTGCTAGCGATGCAGTGCCCGGTGTCACAGGCCTGTGGCCCCTTAGAGACTGGCAAGCCTGGTTTGCTAGCGATGCAGTGCCCGGTGTCACAGGCCTGTGGCCCCTTAGAGACTGGCAAGCCTGGTTTGCTAGCGATGCAGTGCCTGGTGTCAGGGACCTGTGGCCCCTTAGAGACTAGCAAGCCTGGTTTGCTAGAGATGCAGTGCCCGGTGTCAGAGGCCTGTGGCTCCTTAGAGACTGGCAAGCCTGGTTTGCTAGCGATGCAGTGCCCGGTGTCACAGGCCTGTGGCCCCTTAGAGACTGGCAAGCCTGGTTTGCTAGCGATGCAGTGCCTGGTGTCAGGGACCTGTGGCCCCTTAGAGACTAGCAAGCCTGGTTTGCTAGCGATGCAGTGCCTGGTGTCAGGGACCTGTGGCCCCTTAGAGACTAGCAAACCTGGTTTGCTAGCGATGCAGTGCCAGGTGTCAGAGGCCCGTGGCCCCTTAGAGACCAGCAAACCTGGTTTGCTAGCGATGCAGTGCCCGGTGTCAGGGACCTGTGGCCCCTTAGAGACTGGCAAGCCTGGTTTGCTAGCGATGCAGTGCCCGGTGTCAGAGGCCTGTGGCCCCTTAGAGACTGGCAAGCCTGGTTTGCTAGCGATGCAGTGCCCGGTGTCAGAGGCCTGTGGCCCCTTAGAGACTGGCAAGCCTGGTTTGCTAGCGATGCAGTGCCCGGTGTCAGGGACCTGTGGCCCCTTAGAGACTAGCAAACCTGGTTTGCTAGCGATGCAGTGCCAGGTGTCAGAGGCCCGTGGCCCCTTAGAGACCAGCAAACCTGGTTTGCTAGCGATGCAGTGCCCGGTGTCAGGGACCTGTGGCCCCTTAGAGACTGGCAAGCCTGGTTTGCTAGCGATGCAGTGCCCGGTGTCAGAGGCCTGTGGCCCCTTAGAGACTGGCAAACCTGGTTTGCTAGCGATGCAGTCCAGGTGTCAGAGGCCCGTGGCCCCTTAGAGACCAGCAAACCTGGTTTGCTAGCGATGCAGTGCCCGGTGTCAGAGGCCTGTGGCCCCTTAGAGACTAGCAAGCCTGGTTTGCTAGCGATGCAGTGCCCGGTGTCACAGGCCTGTGGCCCCTTAGAGACTGGCAAGCCTGGTTTGCTAGCGATGCAGTGCCCGGTGTCACAGGCCTGTGGCCCCTTAGAGACTGGCAAGCCTGGTTTGCTAGCGATGCAGTGCCCGGTGTCACAGGCCTGTGGCCCCTTAGAGACTGGCAAGCCTGGTTTGCTAGCGATGCAGTGCCCGGTGTCACAGGCCTGTGGCCCCTTAGAGACTGGCAAGCCTGGTTTGCTAGCGATGCAGTGCCCGGTGTCACAGGCCTGTGGCCCCTTAGAGACTGGCAAGCCTGGTTTGCTAGCGATGCAGTGCCCGGTGTCACAGGCCTGTGGCCCCTTAGAGACTGGCAAGCCTGGTTTGCTAGCGATGCAGTGCCCGGTGTCACAGGCCTGTGGCCCCTTAGAGACTGGCAAGCCTGGTTTGCTAGCGATGCAGTGCCCGGTGTCACAGGCCTGTGGCCCCTTAGAGACTGGCAAGCCTGGTTTGCTAGCGATGCAGTGCCCGGTGTCACAGGCCTGTGGCCCCTTAGAGACTGGCAAGCCTGGTTTGCTAGCGATGCAGTGCCCGGTGTCACAGGCCTGTGGCCCCTTAGAGACTGGCAAGCCTGGTTTGCTAGCGATGCAGTGCCCGGTGTCACAGGCCTGTGGCCCCTTAGAGACTGGCAAGCCTGGTTTGCTAGCGATGCAGTGCCCGGTGTCACAGGCCTGTGGCCCCTTAGAGACTGGCAAGCCTGGTTTGCTAGCGATGCAGTGTCCGGTGTCAGAGGCCTGTGGCCCCTTAGAGACTGGCAAGCCTGGTTTGCTAGCGATGCAGTGCCCGGTGTCACAGGCCTGTGGCCCCTTAGAGACTGGCAAGCCTGGTTTGCTAGCGATGCAGTGCCCGGTGTCACAGGCCTGTGGCCCCTTAGAGACTGGCAAGCCTGGTTTGCTAGCGATGCAGTTCCCGGTGTCACAGGCCTGTGGCCCCTTAGAGACTGGCAAGCCTGGTTTGCTAGCGATGCAGTGCCCGGTGTCACAGGCCTGTGGCCCCTTAGAGACTGGCAAGCCTGGTTTGCTAGCGATGCAGTGCCCGGTGTCACAGGCCTGTGGCCCCTTAGAGACTGGCAAGCCTGGTTTGCTAGCGATGCAGTGCCCGGTGTCACAGGCCTGTGGCCCCTTAGAGACTGGCAAGCCTGGTTTGCTAGCGATGCAGTGCCCGGTGTCACAGGCCTGTGGCCCCTTAGAGACTGGCAAGCCTGGTTTGCTAGCGATGCAGTGCCCGGTGTCACAGGCCTGTGGCCCCTTAGAGACTGGCAAGCCTGGTTTGCTAGCGATGCAGTGCCCGGTGTCACAGGCCTGTGGCCCCTTAGAGACTGGCAAGCCTGGTTTGCTAGCGATGCAGTGCCCGGTGTCACAGGCCTGTGGCCCCTTAGAGACTGGCAAGCCTGGTTTGCTAGCGATGCAGTGCCCGGTGTCACAGGCCTGTGGCCCCTTAGAGACTGGCAAGCCTGGTTTGCTAGCGATGCAGTGCCCGGTGTCACAGGCCTGTGGCCCCTTAGAGACTGGCAAGCCTGGTTTGCTAGCGATGCAGTGCCCGGTGTCACAGGCCTGTGGCCCCTTAGAGACTGGCAAGCCTGGTTTGCTAGCGATGCAGTGCCCGGTGTCACAGGCCTGTGGCCCCTTAGAGACTGGCAAGCCTGGTTTGCTAGCGATGCAGTGCCCGGTGTCAGAGGCCTGTGGCCCCTTAGAGACTGGCAAGCCTGGTTTGCTAGCGATGCAGTGCCCGGTGTCAGAGGCCTGTGGCCCCTTAGAGACTGGCAAGCCTGGTTTGCTAGCGATGCAGTGCCCGGTGTCACAGGCCTGTGGCCCCTTAGAGACTGGCAAGCCTGGTTTGCTAGCGATGCAGTGCCCGGTGTCACAGGCCTGTGGCCCCTTAGAGACTGGCAAGCCTGGTTTGCTAGCGATGCAGTGCCCGGTGTCACAGGCCCGTGGCCCCTTAGAGACTGGCAAGCCTGGTTTGCTAGCGATGCAGTGCCCGGTGTCAGAGGCCCGTGGCCCCTTAGAGACCGGCAAACCTGGTTTGCTAGCGATGCAGTGCCTGGTGTCAGGGACCTGTGGCCCCTTAGAGACTAGCAAGCCTGGTTTGCTAGCGATGCAGTGCCCGGTGTCAGAGGCCTCTGGCCCCTTAGAGACCAGCAAACCTGGTTTGCTAGCGATGCAGTGCCTGGTGTCAGGGACCTGTGGCCCCTTAGAGACTAGCAAGCCTGGTTTGCTAGCGATGCAGTGCCCGGTGTCAGAGGCCTGTGGCCCCTTAGAGACTGGCAAGCCTGGTTTGCTAGCGATGCAGTGCCCGGTGTCAGAGGCCTGTGGCCCCTTAGAGACTAGCAAGCCTGGTTTGCTAGCGATGCAGTGCCTGGTGTCAGGGACCTGTGGCCCCTTAGAGACTAGCAAGCCTGGTTTGCTAGCGATGCAGTGCCTGGTGTCAGGGACCTGTGGCCCCTTAGAGACAAGCAAGCCTGGTTTGCTAGCGATGCAGTGCCCGGTGTCAGAGGCCCGTGGCCCCTTAGAGACCAGCAAACCTGGTTTGCTAGCGATGCAGTGCCCGGTGTCACAGGCCTGTGGCCCCTTAGAGACTGGCAAGCCTGGTTTGCTAGCGATGCAGTGCCCGGTGTCACAGGCCTGTGGCCCCTTAGAGACTGGCAAGCCTGGTTTGCTAGCGATGCAGTGCCCGGTGTCACAGGCCTGTGGCCCCTTAGAGACTGGCAAGCCTGGTTTGCTAGCGATGCAGTGCCCGGTGTCACAGGCCTGTGGCCCCTTAGAGACTGGCAAGCCTGGTTTGCTAGCGATGCAGTGCCCGGTGTCACAGGCCTGTGGCCCCTTAGAGACTGGCAAGCCTGGTTTGCTAGCGATGCAGTGCCCGGTGTCACAGGCCTGTGGCCCCTTAGAGACTGGCAAGCCTGGTTTGCTAGCGATGCAGTGCCCGGTGTCAGAGGCCTGTGGCCCCTTAGAGACTGGCAAGCCTGGTTTGCTAGCGATGCAGTGCCCGGTGTCACAGGCCTGTGGCCCCTTAGAGACTGGCAAGCCTGGTTTGCTAGCGATGCAGTGCCCGGTGTCACAGGCCTGTGGCCCCTTAGAGACTGGCAAGCCTGGTTTGCTAGCGATGCAGTGCCCGGTGTCAGAGGCCTGTGGCCCCTTAGAGACTGGCAAGCCTGGTTTGCTAGCGATGCAGTGCCCGGTGTCAGAGGCCTGTGGCCCCTTAGAGACTGGCAAGCCTGGTTTGCTAGCGATGCAGTGCCCGGTGTCAGAGGCCTGTGGCCCCTTAGAGACTGGCAAGCCTGGTTTGCTAGCGATGCAGTGCCCGGTGTCAGAGGCCTGTGGCCCCTTAGAGACTGGCAAGCCTGGTTTGCTAGCGATGCAGTGCCCGGTGTCACAGGCCTGTGGCCCCTTAGAGACTGGCAAGCCTGGTTTGCTAGCAATGCAGTGCCCGGTGTCACAGGCCTGTGGCCCCTTAGAGACTGGCAAGCCTGGTTTGCTAGCGATGCAGTGCCCGGTGTCAGAGGCCCGTGGCCCCTTAGAGACCAGCAAACCTGGTTTGCTAGCGATGCAGTGCCTGGTGTCAGGGACCTGTGGCCCCTTAGAGACTAGCAAGCCTGGTTTGCTCGCGATGCAGTGCCCGGTGTCAGAGGCCTGTGGCCCCTTAGAGACCAGCAAACCTGGTTTGCTAGCGATGCAGTGCCTGGTGTCAGGGACCTGTGGCCCCTTAGAGACTAGCAAGCCTGGTTTGCTAGCGATGCAGTGCCCGGTGTCAGAGGCCTGTGGCCCCTTAGATACTGGCAAGCCTGGTTTGCTAGCGATGCAGTGCCCGGTGTCAGAGGCCTGTGGCCCCTTAGAGACTAGCAAGCCTGGTTTGCTAGCGATGCAGTGCCTGGTGTCAGGGACCTGTGGCCCCTTAGAGACTAGCAAGCCTGGTTTGCTAGCGATGCAGTGCCTGGTGTCAGGGACCTGTGGCCCCTTAGAGACTAGCAAGCCTGGTTTGCTAGCGATGCAGTGCCCGGTGTCAGAGGCCCGTGGCCCCTTAGAGACCAGCAAACCTGGTTTGCTAGCGATGCAGTGCCCGGTGTCAGAGGCCCGTGGCCCCTTAGAGACCAGCAAACCTGGTTTGCTAGCGATGCAGTGCCCGGTGTCAGAGGCCCGTGGCCCCTTAGAGACCAGCAAACCTGGTTTGCTAGCGATGCAGTGCCCGGTGTCAGAGGCCCCTGTGGCCCCTTAGAGACTGGCAAGCCTGGTTTGCTAGCGATGCAGTGCCCGGTGTCAGAGGCCTGTGGCCCCTTAGAGACTGGCAAGCCTGGTTTGCTAGCGATGCAGTGCCCGGTGTCAGAGGCCTGTGGCCCCTTAGAGACTGGCAAGCCTGGTTTGCTAGCGATGCAGTGCCTGGTGTCAGGGACCTGTGGCCCCTTAGAGACTAGCAAGCCTGGTTTGCTAGCGATGCAGTGCCCGGTGTCAGAGGCCTGTGGCCCCTTAGAGACTGGCAAGCCTGGTTTGCTAGCGATGCAGTGCCCGGTGTCAGAGGCCTGTGGCCCCTTAGAGACTGGCAAGCCTGGTTTGCTAGCGATGCAGTGCCCGGTGTCACAGGCCTGTGGCCCCTTAGAGACTGGCAAGCCTGGTTTGCTAGCGATGCAGTGCCTGGTGTCAGGGACCTGTGGCCCCTTAGAGACTGGCAAGCCTGGTTTGCTAGCGATGCAGTGCCTGGTGTCAGGGACCTGTGGCCCCTTAGAGACTGGCAAGCCTGGTTTGCTAGCGATGCAGTGCCCGGTGTCAGAGGCCTGTGGCCCCTTAGAGACTGGCAAGCCTGGTTTGCTAGCGATGCAGTGCCCGGTGTCACAGGCCTGTGGCCCCTTAGAGACTGGCAAGCCTGGTTTGCTAGCGATGCAGTGCCTGGTGTCAGGGACCTGTGGCCCCTTAGAGACTAGCAAGCCTGGTTTGCTAGCGATGCAGTGCCCGGTGTCAGAGGCCTGTGGCCCCTTAGAGACTGGCAAGCCTGGTTTGCTAGCGATGCAGTGCCTGGTGTCAGGGACCTGTGGCCCCTTAGAGACTAGCAAGCCTGGTTTGCTAGCGATGCAGTGCCTGGTGTCAGGGACCTGTGGCCCCTTAGAGACTAGCAAACCTGGTTTGCTAGCGATGCAGTGCCAGGTGTCAGAGGCCCGTGGCCCCTTAGAGACCAGCAAACCTGGTTTGCTAGCGATGCAGTGCCCGGTGTCAGAGGCCCGTGGCCCCTTAGAGACTGGCAAGCCTGGTTTGCTAGCGATGCAGTGCCCGGTGTCAGAGGCCCGTGGCCCCTTAGAGACCGGCAAACCTGGTTTGCTAGCGATGCAGTGCCCGGTGTCAGAGGCCCGTGGCCCCTTAGAGACCAGCAAGCCTGGTTTGCTAGCGATGCAGTGCCCGGTGTCAGGGACCTGTGGCCCCTTAGAGACTAGCAAGCCTGGTTTGCTCGCGATGCAGTGCCCGGTGTCAGAGGCCTGTGGCCCCTTAGAGACTGGCAAGCCTGGTTTGCTAGCGATGCAGTGCCCGGTGTCAGAGGCCTGTGGCCCCTTAGAGACTGGCAAGCCTGGTTTGCTAGCGATGCAGTGCCCGGTGTCACAGGCCTGTGGCCCCTTAGAGACTGGCAAGCCTGGTTTGCTAGCGATGCAGTGCCCGGTGTCAGAGGCCTGTGGCCCCTTAGAGACTGGCAAGCCTGGTTTGCTAGCGATGCAGTGCCCGGTGTCACAGGCCTGTGGCCCCTTAGAGACTGGCAAGCCTGGTTTGCTAGCGATGCAGTGCCCGGTGTCAGAGGCCTGTGGCCCCTTAGAGACTGGCAAGCCTGGTTTGCTAGCGATGCAGTGCCCGGTGTCACAGGCCTGTAGCCCCTTAGAGACTGGCAAGCCTGGTTTGCTAGCGATGCAGTGCCCGGTGTCACAGGCCTGTGGCCCCTTAGAGACTGGCAAGCCTGGTTTGCTAGCGATGCAGTGCCCGGTGTCAGAGGCCTGTGGCCCCTTAGAGACTGGCAAGCCTGGTTTGCTAGCGATGCAGTGCCCGGTGTCAGAGGCCTGTGGCCCCTTAGAGACTGGCAAGCCTGGTTTGCTAGCGATGCAGTGCCCGGTGTCAGAGGCCTGTGGCCCCTTAGAGACTGGCAAGCCTGGTTTGCTAGCGATGCAGTGCCCGGTGTCAGAGGCCTGTGGCCCCTTAGAGACTGGCAAGCCTGGTTTGCTAGCGATGCAGTGCCCGGTGTCACAGGCCTGTGGCCCCTTAGAGACTGGCAAGCCTGGTTTGCTAGCGATGCAGTGCCCGGTGTCACAGGCCTGTGGCCCCTTAGAGACTGGCAAGCCTGGTTTGCTAGCGATGCAGTGCCCGGTGTCACAGGCCTGTGGCCCCTTAGAGACCAGCAAACCTGGTTTGCTAGCGATGCAGTGCCTGGTGTCAGGGACCTGTGGCCCCTTAGAGACTAGCAAGCCTGGTTTGCTAGCGATGCAGTGCCCGGTGTCAGAGGCCTGTGGCCCCTTAGAGACCAGCAAACCTGGTTTGCTAGCGATGCAGTGCCTGGTGTCAGGGACCTGTGGCCCCTTAGAGACTAGCAAGCCTGGTTTGCTAGCGATGCAGTGCCCGGTGTCAGAGGCCTGTGGCCCCTTAGAGACTGGCAAGCCTGGTTTGCTAGCGATGCAGTGCCCGGTGTCAGAGGCCTGTGGCCCCTTAGAGACTAGCAAGCCTGGTTTGCTAGCGATGCAGTGCCTGGTGTCAGGGACCTGTGGCCCCTTAGAGACTAGCAAGCCTGGTTTGCTAGCGATGCAGTGCCTGGTGTCAGGGACCTGTGGCCCCTTAGAGACTAGCAAGCCTTGTTTGCTAGCGATGCAGTGCCCGGTGTCAGAGGCCCGTGGCCCCTTAGAGACCAGCAAACCTGGTTTGCTAGCGATGCAGTGCCCGGTGTCAGAGGCCCGTGGCCCCTTAGAGACCAGCAAACCTGGTTTGCTAGCGATGCAGTGCCCGGTGTCAGAGGCCCGTGGCCCCTTAGAGACCAGCAAACCTGGTTTGCTAGCGATGCAGTGCCCGGTGTCAGAGGCCCCTGTGGCCCCTTAGAGACTGGCAAGCCTGGTTTGCTAGCGATGCAGTGCCCGGTGTCAGAGGCCTGTGGCCCCTTAGAGACTGGCAAGCCTGGTTTGCTAGCGATGCAGTGCCTGGTGTCAGGGACCTGTGGCCCCTTAGAGACTAGCAAGCCTGGTTTGCTAGCGATGCAGTGCCCGGTGTCAGAGGCCTGTGGCCCCTTAGAGACTGGCAAGCCTGGTTTGCTAGCGATGCAGTGCCCGGTGTCAGAGGCCTGTGGCCCCTTAGAGACTGGCAAGCCTGGTTTGCTAGCGATGCAGTGCCCGGTGTCACAGGCCTGTGGCCCCTTAGAGACTGGCAAGCCTGGTTTGCTAGCGATGCAGTGCCTGGTGTCAGGGACCTGTGGCCCCTTAGAGACTAGCAAGCCTGGTTTGCTAGCGATGCAGTGCCTGGTGTCAGGGACCTGTGGCCCCTTAGAGACTAGCAAGCCTGGTTTGCTAGCGATGCAGTGCCTGGTGTCAGGGACCTGTGGCCCCTTAGAGACTAGCAAGCCTTGTTTGCTAGCGATGCAGTGCCCGGTGTCAGAGGCCCGTGGCCCCTTAGAGACCAGCAAACCTGGTTTGCTAGCGATGCAGTGCCCGGTGTCAGAGGCCCGTGGCCCCTTAGAGACCAGCAAACCTGGTTTGCTAGCGATGCAGTGCCCGGTGTCAGAGGCCCGTGGCCCCTTAGAGACCAGCAAACCTGGTTTGCTAGCGATGCAGTGCCCGGTGTCAGAGGCCCCTGTGGCCCCTTAGAGACTGGCAAGCCTGGTTTGCTAGCGATGCAGTGCCCGGTGTCAGAGGCCTGTGGCCCCTTAGAGACTGGCAAGCCTGGTTTGCTAGCGATGCAGTGCCTGGTGTCAGGGACCTGTGGCCCCTTAGAGACTAGCAAGCCTGGTTTGCTAGCGATGCAGTGCCCGGTGTCAGAGGCCTGTGGCCCCTTAGAGACTGGCAAGCCTGGTTTGCTAGCGATGCAGTGCCCGGTGTCAGAGGCCTGTGGCCCCTTAGAGACTGGCAAGCCTGGTTTGCTAGCGATGCAGTGCCCGGTGTCACAGGCCTGTGGCCCCTTAGAGACTGGCAAGCCTGGTTTGCTAGCGATGCAGTGCCTGGTGTCAGGGACCTGTGGCCCCTTAGAGACTGGCAAGCCTGGTTTGCTAGCGATGCAGTGCCTGGTGTCAGGGACCTGTGGCCCCTTAGAGACTGGCAAGCCTGGTTTGCTAGCGATGCAGTGCCCGGTGTCAGAGGCCTGTGGCCCCTTAGAGACTGGCAAGCCTGGTTTGCTAGCGATGCAGTGCCCGGTGTCACAGGCCTGTGGCCCCTTAGAGACTGGCAAGCCTGGTTTGCTAGCGATGCAGTGCCTGGTGTCAGGGACCTGTGGCCCCTTAGAGACTAGCAAGCCTGGTTTGCTAGCGATGCAGTGCCCGGTGTCAGAGGCCTGTGGCCCCTTAGAGACTGGCAAGCCTGGTTTGCTAGCGACGCAGTGCCTGGTGTCAGGGACCTGTGGCCCCTTAGAGACTAGCAAGCCTGGTTTGCTAGCGATGCAGTGCCTGGTGTCAGGGACCTGTGGCCCCTTAGAGACTAGCAAACCTGGTTTGCTAGCGATGCAGTGCCAGGTGTCAGAGGCCCGTGGCCCCTTAGAGACCAGCAAACCTGGTTTGCTAGCGATGCAGTGCCCGGTGTCAGAGGCCCGTGGCCCCTTAGAGACTGGCAAGCCTGGTTTGCTAGCGATGCAGTGCCCGGTGTCAGAGGCCTGTGGCCCCTTAGAGACCAGCAAACCTGGTTTGCTAGCGATGCAGTGCCCGGTGTCAGAGGCCCGTGGCCCCTTAGAGACCAGCAAGCCTGGTTTGCTAGCGATGCAGTGCCCGGTGTCAGGGACCTGTGGCCCCTTAGAGACTAGCAAGCCTGGTTTGCTCGCGATGCAGTGCCCGGTGTCAGAGGCCTGTGGCCCCTTAGAGACTGGCAAGCCTGGTTTGCTAGCGATGCAGTGCCCGGTGTCAGAGGCCTGTGGCCCCTTAGAGACTGGCAAGCCTGGTTTGCTAGCGATGCAGTGCCCGGTGTCACAGGCCTGTGGCCCCTTAGAGACTGGCAAGCCTGGTTTGCTAGCGATGCAGTGCCCGGTGTCAGAGGCCTGTGGCCCCTTAGAGACTGGCAAGCCTGGTTTGCTAGCGATGCAGTGCCCGGTGTCAGAGGCCTGTGGCCCCTTAGAGACCAGCAAACCTGGTTTGCTAGCGATGCAGTGCCTGGTGTCAGGGACCTGTGGCCCCTTAGAGACTAGCAAGCCTGGTTTGCTAGCGATGCAGTGCCTGGTGTCAGGGACCTGTGGCCCCTTAGAGACCAGCAAACCTGGTTTGCTAGCGATGCAGTGCCCGGTGTCAGAGGCCCGTGGCCCCTTAGAGACCAGCAAACCTGGTTTGCTAGCGATGCAGTGCCTGGTGTCAGGGACCTGTGGCCCCTTAGAGACTAGCAAGCCTGGTTTGCTAGCGATGCAGTGCCTGGTGTCAGGGACCTGTGGCCCCTTAGAGACTAGCAAGCCTGGTTTGCTAGCGATGCAGTGCCTGGTGTCAGGGACCTGTGGCCCCTTAGAGACTAGCAAGCCTGGTTTGCTAGCGATGCAGTGCCTGGTGTCAGGGACCTGTGGCCCCTTAGAGACTAGCAAGCCTGGTTTGCTAGCGATGCAGTGCCTGGTGTCAGGGACCTGTGGCCCCTTAGAGACTGGCAAGCCTGGTTTGCTAGCGATGCAGTGCCTGGTGTCAGGGACCTGTGGCCCCTTAGAGACTAGCAAGCCTGGTTTGCTAGCGATGCAGTGCCCGGTGTCAGAGGCCTGTGGCCCCTTAGAGACTGGCAAGCCTGGTTTGCTAGCGATGCAGTGTCTGGTGTCAGAGGCCTGTGGCCCCTTAGAGACTGGCAAGCCTGGTTTGCTAGCGATGCAGTGCCCGGTGTCACAGGCCTGTGGCCCCTTAGAGACTGGCAAGCCTGGTTTGCTAGCGATGCAGTGCCCGGTGTCACAGGCCTGTGGCCCCTTAGAGACTGGCAAGCCTGGTTTGCTAGCGATGCAGTGCCTGGTGTCAGGGACCTGTGGCCCCTTAGAGACTAGCAAGCCTGGTTTGCTAGCGATGCAGTGCCCGGTGTCAGAGGCCTGTGGCCCCTTAGAGACTGGCAAGCCTGGTTTGCTAGCGATGCAGTGCCTGGTGTCACAGGCCTGTGGCCCCTTAGAGACTAGCAAGCCTGGTTTGCTAGCGATGCAGTGCCTGGTGTCAGGGACCTGTGGCCCCTTAGAGACTAGCAAGCCTGGTTTGCTAGCGATGCAGTGCCTGGTGTCAGGGACCTGTGGCCCCTTAGAGACTAGCAAGCCTGGTTTGCTAGCGATGCAGTGCCTGGTGTCAGGGACCTGTGGCCCCTTAGAGACTAGCAAGCCTGGTTTGCTAGCGATGCAGTGCCCGGTGTCAGAGGCCTGTGGCCCCTTAGAGACCAGCAAACCTGGTTTGCTAGCGATGCAGTGCCCGGTGTCAGAGGCCTGTGGCCCCTTAGAGACTGGCAAGCCTGGTTTGCTAGCGATGCAGTGCCCGGTGTCACAGGCCTGTGGCCCCTTAGAGACTGGCAAGCCTGGTTTGCTAGCGATGCAGTGCCTGGTGTCACAGGCCTGTGGCCCCTTAGAGACTGGCAAGCCTGGTTTGCTAGCGATGCAGTGCCTGGTGTCAGGGACCTGTGGCCCCTTAGAGACTGGCAAGCCTGGTTTGCTAGCGATGCAGTGCCTGGTGTCAGGGACCTGTGGCCCCTTAGAGACTGGCAAGCCTGGTTTGCTAGCGATGCAGTGCCCGGTGTCAGAGGCCTGTGGCCCCTTAGAGACTGGCAAGCCTGGTTTGCTAGCGATGCAGTGCCCGGTGTCACAGGCCTGTGGCCCCTTAGAGACTGGCAAGCCTGGTTTGCTAGCGATGCAGTGCCCGGTGTCAGGGACCTGTGGCCCCTTAGAGACTGGCAAGCCTGGTTTGCTAGCGATGCAGTGCCCGGTGTCACAGGCCTGTGGCCCCTTAGAGACTGGCAAGCCTGGTTTGCTAGCGATGCAGTGCCCGGTGTCACAGGCCTGTGGCCCCTTAGAGACTGGCAAGCCTGGTTTGCTAGCGATGCAGTGCCCGGTGTCAGAGGCCTGTGGCCCCTTAGAGACTGGCAAGCCTGGTTTGCTAGCGATGCAGTGCCCGGTGTCAGAGGCCTGTGGCCCCTTAGAGACCAGCAAACCTGGTTTGCTAGCGATGCAGTGCCTGGTGTCAGGGACCTGTGGCCCCTTAGAGACTAGCAAGCCTGGTTTGCTAGCGATGCAGTGCCTGGTGTCAGGGACCTGTGGCCCCTTAGAGACCAGCAAACCTGGTTTGCTAGCGATGCAGTGCCCGGTGTCAGAGGCCCGTGGCCCCTTAGAGACCAGCAAACCTGGTTTGCTAGCGATGCAGTGCCTGGTGTCAGGGACCTGTGGCCCCTTAGAGACTAGCAAGCCTGGTTTGCTAGCGATGCAGTGCCTGGTGTCAGGGACCTGTGGCCCCTTAGAGACTAGCAAGCCTGGTTTGCTAGCGATGCAGTGCCTGGTGTCAGGGACCTGTGGCCCCTTAGAGACTAGCAAGCCTGGTTTGCTAGCGATGCAGTGCCTGGTGTCAGGGACCTGTGGCCCCTTAGAGACTGGCAAGCCTGGTTTGCTAGCGATGCAGTGCCTGGTGTCAGGGACCTGTGGCCCCTTAGAGACTAGCAAGCCTGGTTTGCTAGCGATGCAGTGCCCGGTGTCAGAGGCCTGTGGCCCCTTAGAGACTGGCAAGCCTGGTTTGCTAGCGATGCAGTGCCCGGTGTCAGAGGCCTGTGGCCCCTTAGAGACTGGCAAGCCTGGTTTGCTAGCGATGCAGTGCCCGGTGTCACAGGCCTGTGGCCCCTTAGAGACTGGCAAGCCTGGTTTGCTAGCGATGCAGTGCCCAGTGTCACAGGCCTGTGGCCCCTTAGAGACTGGCAAGCCTGGTTTGCTAGCGATGCAGTGCCTGGTGTCAGGGACCTGTGGCCCCTTAGAGACTAGCAAGCCTGGTTTGCTAGCGATGCAGTGCCCGGTGTCAGAGGCCTGTGGCCCCTTAGAGACTGGCAAGCCTGGTTTGCTAGCGATGCAGTGCCTGGTGTCACAGGCCTGTGGCCCCTTAGAGACTAGCAAGCCTGGTTTGCTAGCGATGCAGTGCCTGGTGTCAGGGACCTGTGGCCCCTTAGAGACTAGCAAGCCTGGTTTGCTAGCGATGCAGTGCCTGGTGTCAGGGACCTGTGGCCCCTTAGAGACTAGCAAGCCTGGTTTGCTAGCGATGCAGTGCCTGGTGTCAGGGACCTGTGGCCCCTTAGAGACTAGCAAGCCTGGTTTGCTAGCGATGCAGTGCCCGGTGTCAGAGGCCTGTGGCCCCTTAGAGACCAGCAAACCTGGTTTGCTAGCGATGCAGTGCCCGGTGTCAGAGGCCTGTGGCCCCTTAGAGACTGGCAAGCCTGGTTTGCTAGCGATGCAGTGCCCGGTGTCACAGGCCTGTGGCCCCTTAGAGACTGGCAAGCCTGGTTTGCTAGCGATGCAGTGCCTGGTGTCACAGGCCTGTGGCCCCTTAGAGACTGGCAAGCCTGGTTTGCTAGCGATGCAGTGCCTGGTGTCAGGGACCTGTGGCCCCTTAGAGACTGGCAAGCCTGGTTTGCTAGCGATGCAGTGCCTGGTGTCAGGGACCTGTGGCCCCTTAGAGACTGGCAAGCCTGGTTTGCTAGCGATGCAGTGCCCGGTGTCAGAGGCCTGTGGCCCCTTAGAGACTGGCAAGCCTGGTTTGCTAGCGATGCAGTGCCCGGTGTCACAGGCCTGTGGCCCCTTAGAGACTGGCAAGCCTGGTTTGCTAGCGATGCAGTGCCTGGTGTCAGGGACCTGTGGCCCCTTAGAGACTAGCAAGCCTGGTTTGCTAGCGATGCAGTGCCCGGTGTCAGAGGCCTGTGGCCCCTTAGAGACTGGCAAGCCTGGTTTGCTAGCGATGCAGTGCCTGGTGTCAGGGACCTGTGGCCCCTTAGAGACTAGCAAGCCTGGTTTGCTAGCGATGCAGTGCCTGGTGTCAGGGACCTGTGGCCCCTTAGAGACTAGCAAACCTGGTTTGCTAGCGATGCAGTGCCAGGTGTCAGAGGCCCGTGGCCCCTTAGAGACCAGCAAACCTGGTTTGCTAGCGATGCAGTGCCCGGTGTCAGAGGCCCGTGGCCCCTTAGAGACTGGCAAGCCTGGTTTGCTAGCGATGCAGTATCCGGTGTCAGAGGCCTGTGGCCCCTTAGAGACCAGCAAACCTGGTTTGCTAGCGATGCAGTGCCCGGTGTCAGAGGCCCGTGGCCCCTTAGAGACCAGCAAGCCTGGTTTGCTAGCGATGCAGTGCCCGGTGTCAGGGACCTGTGGCCCCTTAGAGACTAGCAAGCCTGGTTTGCTCGCGATGCAGTGCCCGGTGTCAGAGACCTGTGGCCCCTTAGAGACTGGCAAGCCTGGTTTGCTAGCGATGCAGTGCCCGGTGTCAGAGGCCTGTGGCCCCTTAGAGACTGGCAAGCCTGGTTTGCTAGCGATGCAGTGCCCGGTGTCACAGGCCTGTGGCCCCTTAGAGACTGGCAAGCCTGGTTTGCTAGCGATGCAGTGCCCGGTGTCAGAGGCCTGTGGCCCCTTAGAGACTGGCAAGCCTGGTTTGCTAGCGATGCAGTGCCCGGTGTCAGAGGCCTGTGGCCCCTTAGAGACCAGCAAACCTGGTTTGCTAGCGATGCAGTGCCTGGTGTAGGGACCTGTGGCCCCTTAGAGACCAGCAAGCCTGGTTTGCTAGCGATGCAGTGCCTGGTGTCAGGGACCTGTGGCCCCTTAGAGACCAGCAAACCTGGTTTGCTAGCGATGCAGTGCCCGGTGTCAGAGGCCCGTGGCCCCTTAGAGACCAGCAAACCTGGTTTGCTAGCGATGCAGTGCCTGGTGTCAGGGACCTGTGGCCCCTTAGAGACTAGCAAGCCTGGTTTGCTAGCGATGCAGTGCCTGGTGTCAGGGACCTGTGGCCCCTTAGAGACTAGCAAGCCTGGTTTGCTAGCGATGCAGTGCCTGGTGTCAGGGACCTGTGGCCCCTTAGAGACTAGCAAGCCTGGTTTGCTAGCGATGCAGTGCCTGGTGTCAGGGACCTGTGGCCCCTTAGACACTAGCAAGCCTGGTTTGCTAGCGATGCAGTGCCTGGTGTCAGGGACCTGTGGCCCCTTAGAGACTGGCAAGCCTGGTTTGCTAGCGATGCAGTGCCTGGTGTCAGGGACCTGTGGCCCCTTAGAGACTAGCAAGCCTGGTTTGCTAGCGATGCAGTGCCCGGTGTCAGAGGCCTGTGGCCCCTTAGAGACTGGCAAGCCTGGTTTGCTAGCGATGCAGTGCCCGGTGTCAGAGGCCTGTGGCCCCTTAGAGACTGGCAAGCCTGGTTTGCTAGCGATGCAGTGCCCGGTGTCACAGGCCTGTGGCCCCTTAGAGACTGGCAAGCCTGGTTTGCTAGCGATGCAGTGCCCGGTGTCACAGGCCTGTGGCCCCTTAGAGACTGGCAAGCCTGGTTTGCTAGCGATGCAGTGCCTGGTGTCAGGGACCTGTGGCCCCTTAGAGACTAGCAAGCCTGGTTTGCTAGCGATGCAGTGCCCGGTGTCAGAGGCCTGTGGCCCCTTAGAGACTGGCAAGCCTGGTTTGCTAGCGATGCAGTGCCTGGTGTCACAGGCCTGTGGCCCCTTAGAGACTAGCAAGCCTGGTTTGCTAGCGATGCAGTGCCTGGTGTCAGGGACCTGTGGCCCCTTAGAGACTAGCAAGCCTGGTTTGCTAGCGATGCAGTGCCTGGTGTCAGGGACCTGTGGCCCCTTAGAGACTAGCAAGCCTGGTTTGCTAGCGATGCAGTGCCTGGTGTCAGGGACCTGTGGCCCCTTAGAGACTAGCAAGCCTGGTTTGCTAGCGATGCAGTGCCCGGTGTCAGAGGCCTGTGGCCCCTTAGAGACCAGCAAACCTGGTTTGCTAGCGATGCAGTGCCCGGTGTCAGAGGCCTGTGGCCCCTTAGAGACTGGCAAGCCTGGTTTGCTAGCGATGCAGTGCCCGGTGTCACAGGCCTGTGGCCCCTTAGAGACTGGCAAGCCTGGTTTGCTAGCGATGCAGTGCCTGGTGTCACAGGCCTGTGGCCCCTTAGAGACTGGCAAGCCTGGTTTGCTAGCGATGCAGTGCCCGGTGTCAGAGGCCTTTGGCCCCTTAGAGACTAGCAAGCCTGGTTTGCTAGCGATGCAGTGCCCGGTGTCAGGGACCTGTGGCCCCTTAGAGACTGGCAAGCCTGGTTTGCTAGCGATGCAGTGCCTGGTGTCACAGGCCTGTGGCCCCTTAGAGACTGGCAAGCCTGGTTTGCTAGCGATGCAGTGCCCGGTGTCAGAGGCCTTTGGCCCCTTAGAGACTAGCAAGCCTGGTTTGCTAGCGATGCAGTGCCCGGTGTCAGGGACCTGTGGCCCCTTAGAGACTGGCAAGCCTGGTTTGCTAGCGATGCAGTGCCCGGTGTCAGAGGCCTGTGGCCCCTTAGAGACCGGCAAACCTGGTTTGCTAGCGATGCAGTGCCAGGTGTCAGAGGCCCGTGGCCCCTTAGAGACCAGCAAACCTGGTTTGCTAGCGATGCAGTGCCCGGTGTCAGAGGCCTGTGGCCCCTTAGAGACTGGCAAGCCTGGTTTGCTAGCGATGCAGTGCCCGGTGTCAGAGGCCTTTGGCCCCTTAGAGACTAGCAAGCCTGGTTTGCTAGCGATGCAGTGCCCGGTGTCAGGGACCTGTGGCCCCTTAGAGACTGGCAAGCCTGGTTTGCTAGCGATGCAGTGCCCGGTGTCAGAGGCCTGTGGCCCCTTAGAGACCGGCAAACCTGGTTTGCTAGCGATGCAGTGCCAGGTGTCAGAGGCCCGTGGCCCCTTAGAGACCAGCAAACCTGGTTTGCTAGCGATGCAGTGCCCGGTGTCAGAGGCCTGTGGCCCCTTAGAGACTGGCAAGCCTGGTTTGCTAGCGATGCAGTGCCCGGTGTCAGAGGCCTTTGGCCCCTTAGAGACTAGCAAGCCTGGTTTGCTAGCGATGCAGTGCCCGGTGTCAGGGACCTGTGGCCCCTTAGAGACTGGCAAGCCTGGTTTGCTAGCGATGCAGTGCCCGGTGTCAGAGGCCTGTGGCCCCTTAGAGACCGGCAAACCTGGTTTGCTAGCGATGCAGTGCCAGGTGTCAGAGGCCCGTGGCCCCTTAGAGACCAGCAAACCTGGTTTGCTAGCGATGCAGTGCCCGGTGTCAGAGGCCTGTGGCCCCTTAGAGACTGGCAAGCCTGGTTTGCTAGCGATGCAGTGCCCGGTGTCACAGGCCTGTGGCCCCTTAGAGACTGGCAAGCCTGGTTTGCTAGCGATGCAGTGCCCGGTGTCACAGGCCCGTGGCCCCTTCGAGACCAGCAAACCTGGTTTGCTAGCGATGCAGTGCCCGGTGTCAGAGGCCCGTGGCCCCTTAGAGACCAGCAAACCTGGTTTGCTAGCGATGCAGTGCCCGGTGTCACAGGCCTGTGGCCCCTTAGAGACTGGCAAGCCTGGTTTGCTAGCGATGCAGTGCCCGGTGTCAGAGGCCTGTGGCCCCTTAGAGACTGGCAAACCTGGTTTGCTAGCGATGCAGTGCCCGGTGTCAGAGGCCCGTGGCCCCTTAGAGACCAGCAAACCTGGTTTGCTAGCGATGCAGTGCCCGGTGTCAGAGGCCTGTGGCCCCTTAGAGACTGGCAAGCCTGGTTTGCTAGCGATGCAGTGCCCGGTGTCAGAGGCCTGTGGCCCCTTAGAGACTGGCAAGCCTGGTTTGCTAGCGATGCAGTGCCTGGTGTCAGGGACCTGTGGCCCCTTAGAGACTAGCAAGCCTGGTTTGCTCGCGATGCAGTGCCCGGTGTCAGAGGCCTGTGGCCCCTTAGAGACTGGCAAGCCTGGTTTGCTAGCGATGCAGTGCCCGGTGTCAGAGGCCCGTGGCCCCTTAGAGACCAGCAAACCTGGTTTGCTAGCGATGCAGTGCCCGGTGTCAGAGGCCCGTGGCCCCTTAGAGACTGGCAAGCCTGGTTTGCTAGCGATGCAGTGCCTGGTGTCAGGGACCTGTGGCCCCTTAGAGACTAGCAAGCCTGGTTTGCTAGCGATGCAGTGCCAGGTGTCAGAGGCCCGTGGCCCCTTAGAGACTGGCAAGCCTGGTTTGCTAGCGATGCAGTGCCCGGTGTCACAGG
Organism: Chrysemys picta bellii; assembly: GCF_011386835.1. NCBI lineage: Eukaryota > Metazoa > Chordata > Testudines > Emydidae > Chrysemys > Chrysemys picta. The sequence continues at coordinate 25,128 of NW_027053412.1, forward strand.
CCTGTGGCCCCTTAGAGACCAGCAAACCTGGTTTGCTAGCGATGAAGTGCCCGGTGTCAGGGACCTGTGGCCCCTTAGAGACTGGCAAGCCTGGTTTGCTAGCGATGCAGTGCCTGGTGTCAGGGACCTGTGGCCCCTTAGAGACTAGCAAGCCTGGTTTGCTAGCGATGCAGTGCCTGGTGTCAGGGACCTATGGCCCCTTAGAGACTAGCAAGCCTGGTTTGCTAGCGATGCAGTGCCCGGTGTCAGGGACCTGTGGCCCCTTAGAGACTGGCAAGCCTGGTTTGCTAGCGATGCAGTGCCCGGTGTCAGAGGCCTGTGGCCCCTTAGAGACTGGCAAGCCTGGTTTGCTAGCGATGCAGTGCCTGGTGTCAGAGGCCTGTGGCCCCTTAGAGACTGGCAAACCTGGTTTGCTAGCGATGCAGTGCCCGGTGTCAGAGGCCCGTGGCCCCTTAGAGACTAGCAAGCCTGGTTTGCTAGCGATGCAGTGCCCGGTGTCAGAGGCCTGTGGCCCCTTAGAGACTAGCAAGCCTGGTTTGCTAGCGATGCAGTGCCTGGTGTCAGGGACCTGTGGCCCCTTAGAGACTAGCAAGCCTGGTTTGCTAGCGATGCAGTGCCTGGTGTCAGGGGCCTGTGGCCCCTTAGAGACCAGCAAGCCTGGTTTGCTAGCGATGCAGTGCCCGGTGTCAGAGGCCCGTGGCCCCTTAGAGACCAGCAAGCCTGGTTTGCTAGCGATGCAGTGCCCGGTGTCAGAGGCCCGTGGCCCCTTAGAGACCAGCAAGCCTGGTTTGCTAGCGATGCAGTGCCCGGTGTCAGAGGCCCGTGGCCCCTTAGAGACCAGCAAACCTGGTTTGCTAGCGATGCAGTGCCCGGTGTCAGAGGCCCCTGTGGCCCCTTAGAGACTGGCAAGCCTGGTTTGCTAGCGATGCAGTGCCCGGTGTCAGAGGCCTGTGGCCCCTTAGAGACTGGCAAGCCTGGTTTGCTAGCGATGCAGTGCCCGGTGTCACAGGCCTGTGGCCCCTTAGAGACTGGCAAGCCTGGTTTGCTAGCGATGCAGTGCCTGGTGTCAGGGACCTGTGGCCCCTTAGAGACTAGCAAGCCTGGTTTGCTAGCGATGCAGTGCCTGGTGTCAGGGACCTGTGGCCCCTTAGAGACTAGCAAGCCTGGTTTGCTAGCGATGCAGTGCCTGGTGTCAGGGACCTGTGGCCCCTTAGAGACTAGCAAACCTGGTTTGCTAGCGATGCAGTGCCAGGTGTCAGAGGCCCGTGGCCCCTTAGAGACCAGCAAACCTGGTTTGCTAGCGATGCAGTGCCCGGTGTCAGAGGCCCGTGGCCCCTTAGAGACTGGCAAGCCTGGTTTGCTAGCGATGCAGTGCCCGGTGTCAGAGGCCTGTGGCCCCTTAGAGACCAGCAAACCTGGTTTGCTAGCGATGCAGTGCCCGGTGTCAGAGGCCCGTGGCCCCTTAGAGACCAGCAAGCCTGGTTTGCTAGCGATGCAGTGCCCGGTGTCAGGGACCTGTGGCCCCTTAGAGACTAGCAAGCCTGGTTTGCTCGCGATGCAGTGCCCGGTGTCAGAGGCCTGTGGCCCCTTAGAGACTGGCAAGCCTGGTTTGCTAGCGATGCAGTGCCCGGTGTCAGAGGCCTGTGGCCCCTTAGAGACTGGCAAGCCTGGTTTGCTAGCGATGCAGTGCCCGGTGTCACAGGCCTGTGGCCCCTTAGAGACTGGCAAGCCTGGTTTGCTAGCGATGCAGTGCCCGGTGTCAGAGGCCTGTGGCCCCTTAGAGACTGGCAAGCCTGGTTTGCTAGCGATGCAGTGCCCGGTGTCAGAGGCCTGTGGCCCCTTAGAGACCAGCAAACCTGGTTTGCTAGCGATGCAGTGCCTGGTGTCAGGGACCTGTGGCCCCTTAGAGACTAGCAAGCCTGGTTTGCTAGCGATGCAGTGCCTGGTGTCAGGGACCTGTGGCCCCTTAGAGACCAGCAAACCTGGTTTGCTAGCGATGCAGTGCCCGGTGTCAGAGGCCCGTGGCCCCTTAGAGACCAGCAAACCTGGTTTGCTAGCGATGCAGTGCCTGGTGTCAGGGACCTGTGGCCCCTTAGAGACTAGCAAGCCTGGTTTGCTAGCGATGCAGTGCCTGGTGTCAGGGACCTGTGGCCCCTTAGAGACTAGCAAGCCTGGTTTGCTAGCGATGCAGTGCCTGGTGTCAGGGACCTGTGGCCCCTTAGAGACTAGCAAGCCTGGTTTGCTAGCGATGCAGTGCCTGGTGTCAGGGACCTGTGGCCCCTTAGACACTAGCAAGCCTGGTTTGCTAGCGATGCAGTGCCTGGTGTCAGGGACCTGTGGCCCCTTAGAGACTGGCAAGCCTGGTTTGCTAGCGATGCAGTGCCTGGTGTCAGGGACCTGTGGCCCCTTAGAGACTAGCAAGCCTGGTTTGCTAGCGATGCAGTGCCCGGTGTCAGAGGCCTGTGGCCCCTTAGAGACTGGCAAGCCTGGTTTGCTAGCGATGCAGTGCCCGGTGTCAGAGGCCTGTGGCCCCTTAGAGACTGGCAAGCCTGGTTTGCTAGCGATGCAGTGCCCGGTGTCACAGGCCTGTGGCCCCTTAGAGACTGGCAAGCCTGGTTTGCTAGCGATGCAGTGCCCGGTGTCACAGGCCTGTGGCCCCTTAGAGACTGGCAAGCCTGGTTTGCTAGCGATGCAGTGCCTGGTGTCAGGGACCTGTGGCCCCTTAGAGACTAGCAAGCCTGGTTTGCTAGCGATGCAGTGCCCGGTGTCAGAGGCCTGTGGCCCCTTAGAGACTGGCAAGCCTGGTTTGCTAGCGATGCAGTGCCTGGTGTCACAGGCCTGTGGCCCCTTAGAGACTAGCAAGCCTGGTTTGCTAGCGATGCAGTGCCTGGTGTCAGGGACCTGTGGCCCCTTAGAGACTAGCAAGCCTGGTTTGCTAGCGATGCAGTGCCTGGTGTCAGGGACCTGTGGCCCCTTAGAGACTAGCAAGCCTGGTTTGCTAGCGATGCAGTGCCTGGTGTCAGGGACCTGTGGCCCCTTAGAGACTAGCAAGCCTGGTTTGCTAGCGATGCAGTGCCCGGTGTCAGAGGCCTGTGGCCCCTTAGAGACCAGCAAACCTGGTTTGCTAGCGATGCAGTGCCCGGTGTCAGAGGCCTGTGGCCCCTTAGAGACTGGCAAGCCTGGTTTGCTAGCGATGCAGTGCCCGGTGTCACAGGCCTGTGGCCCCTTAGAGACTGGCAAGCCTGGTTTGCTAGCGATGCAGTGCCTGGTGTCACAGGCCTGTGGCCCCTTAGAGACTGGCAAGCCTGGTTTGCTAGCGATGCAGTGCCCGGTGTCAGAGGCCTTTGGCCCCTTAGAGACTAGCAAGCCTGGTTTGCTAGCGATGCAGTGCCCGGTGTCAGGGACCTGTGGCCCCTTAGAGACTGGCAAGCCTGGTTTGCTAGCGATGCAGTGCCTGGTGTCACAGGCCTGTGGCCCCTTAGAGACTGGCAAGCCTGGTTTGCTAGCGATGCAGTGCCCGGTGTCAGAGGCCTTTGGCCCCTTAGAGACTAGCAAGCCTGGTTTGCTAGCGATGCAGTGCCCGGTGTCAGGGACCTGTGGCCCCTTAGAGACTGGCAAGCCTGGTTTGCTAGCGATGCAGTGCCCGGTGTCAGAGGCCTGTGGCCCCTTAGAGACCGGCAAACCTGGTTTGCTAGCGATGCAGTGCCAGGTGTCAGAGGCCCGTGGCCCCTTAGAGACCAGCAAACCTGGTTTGCTAGCGATGCAGTGCCCGGTGTCAGAGGCCTGTGGCCCCTTAGAGACTGGCAAGCCTGGTTTGCTAGCGATGCAGTGCCCGGTGTCACAGGCCTGTGGCCCCTTAGAGACTGGCAAGCCTGGTTTGCTAGCGATGCAGTGCCCGGTGTCACAGGCCCGTGGCCCCTTCGAGACCAGCAAACCTGGTTTGCTAGCGATGCAGTGCCCGGTGTCAGAGGCCCGTGGCCCCTTAGAGACCAGCAAACCTGGTTTGCTAGCGATGCAGTGCCCGGTGTCACAGGCCTGTGGCCCCTTAGAGACTGGCAAGCCTGGTTTGCTAGCGATGCAGTGCCCGGTGTCAGAGGCCTGTGGCCCCTTAGAGACTGGCAAACCTGGTTTGCTAGCGATGCAGTGCCCGGTGTCAGAGGCCCGTGGCCCCTTAGAGACCAGCAAACCTGGTTTGCTAGCGATGCAGTGCCCGGTGTCAGAGGCCTGTGGCCCCTTAGAGACTGGCAAGCCTGGTTTGCTAGCGATGCAGTGCCCGGTGTCAGAGGCCTGTGGCCCCTTAGAGACTGGCAAGCCTGGTTTGCTAGCGATGCAGTGCCTGGTGTCAGGGACCTGTGGCCCCTTAGAGACTAGCAAGCCTGGTTTGCTCGCGATGCAGTGCCCGGTGTCAGAGGCCTGTGGCCCCTTAGAGACTGGCAAGCCTGGTTTGCTAGCGATGCAGTGCCCGGTGTCAGAGGCCCGTGGCCCCTTAGAGACCAGCAAACCTGGTTTGCTAGCGATGCAGTGCCCGGTGTCAGAGGCCCGTGGCCCCTTAGAGACTGGCAAGCCTGGTTTGCTAGCGATGCAGTGCCTGGTGTCAGGGACCTGTGGCCCCTTAGAGACTAGCAAGCCTGGTTTGCTAGCGATGCAGTGCCAGGTGTCAGAGGCCCGTGGCCCCTTAGAGACTGGCAAGCCTGGTTTGCTAGCGATGCAGTGCCCGGTGTCACAGGCCTGTGGCCCCTTAGAGACCAGCAAACCTGGTTTGCTAGCGATGAAGTGCCCGGTGTCAGGGACCTGTGGCCCCTTAGAGACTGGCAAGCCTGGTTTGCTAGCGATGCAGTGCCTGGTGTCAGGGACCTGTGGCCCCTTAGAGACTAGCAAGCCTGGTTTGCTAGCGATGCAGTGCCTGGTGTCAGGGACCTATGGCCCCTTAGAGACTAGCAAGCCTGGTTTGCTAGCGATGCAGTGCCTGGTGTCAGGGACCTGTGGCCCCTTAGAGACTAGCAAGCCTGGTTTGCTAGCGATGCAGTGCCCGGTGTCAGAGGCCTGTGGCCCCTTAGAGACTGGCAAGCCTGGTTTGCTAGCGATGCAGTGCCCGGTGTCAGAGGCCTGTGGCCCCTTAGAGACTGGCAAGCCTGGTTTGCTAGCGATGCAGTGCCTGGTGTCAGAGGCCTGTGGCCCCTTAGAGACTGGCAAACCTGGTTTGCTAGCGATGCAGTGCCCGGTGTCAGAGGCCCGTGGCCCCTTAGAGACTAGCAAGCCTGGTTTGCTAGCGATGCAGTGCCCGGTGTCAGAGGCCTGTGGCCCCTTAGAGACTAGCAAGCCTGGTTTGCTAGCGATGCAGTGCCTGGTGTCAGGGACCTGTGGCCCCTTAGAGACTAGCAAGCCTGGTTTGCTAGCGATGCAGTGCCTGGTGTCAGGGGCCTGTGGCCCCTTAGAGACCAGCAAGCCTGGTTTGCTAGCGATGCAGTGCCCGGTGTCAGAGGCCCGTGGCCCCTTAGAGACCAGCAAGCCTGGTTTGCTAGCGATGCAGTGCCCGGTGTCAGAGGCCCGTGGCCCCTTAGAGACCAGCAAGCCTGGTTTGCTAGCGATGCAGTGCCCGGTGTCAGAGGCCCGTGGCCCCTTAGAGACCAGCAAACCTGGTTTGCTAGCGATGCAGTGCCCGGTGTCAGAGGCCCCTGTGGCCCCTTAGAGACTGGCAAGCCTGGTTTGCTAGCGATGCAGTGCCCGGTGTCAGAGGCCTGTGGCCCCTTAGAGACTGGCAAGCCTGGTTTGCTAGCGATGCAGTGCCCGGTGTCACAGGCCTGTGGCCCCTTAGAGACTGGCAAGCCTGGTTTGCTAGCGATGCAGTGCCTGGTGTCAGGGACCTGTGGCCCCTTAGAGACTAGCAAGCCTGGTTTGCTAGCGATGCAGTGCCTGGTGTCAGGGACCTGTGGCCCCTTAGAGACTAGCAAGCCTGGTTTGCTAGCGATGCAGTGCCTGGTGTCAGGGACCTGTGGCCCCTTAGAGACTAGCAAACCTGGTTTGCTAGCGATGCAGTGCCAGGTGTCAGAGGCCCGTGGCCCCTTAGAGACCAGCAAACCTGGTTTGCTAGCGATGCAGTGCCCGGTGTCAGGGACCTGTGGCCCCTTAGAGACTAGCAAGCCTGGTTTGCTAGCGATGCAGTGCCCGGTGTCAGAGGCCTGTGGCCCCTTAGAGACCAGCAAACCTGGTTTGCTAGCGATGCAGTGCCCGGTGTCAGAGGCCCGTGGCCCCTTAGAGACCAGCAAACCTGGTTTGCTAGCGATGCAGTGCCCGGTGTCAGGGACCTGTGGCCCCTTAGAGACTGGCAAGCCTGGTTTGCTAGCGATGCAGTGCCCGGTGTCAGAGGCCTGTGGCCCCTTAGAGACCAGCAAACCTGGTTTGCTAGCGATGCAGTGCCCGGTGTCAGAGGCCTGTGGCCCCTTAGAGACTGGCAAGCCTGGTTTGCTAGCGATGCAGTGCCCGGTGTCAGGGACCTGTGGCCCCTTAGAGACTAGCAAGCCTGGTTTGCTAGCGATGCAGTGCCCGGTGTCAGAGGCCTGTGGCCCCTTAGAGACTGGCAAGCCTGGTTTGCTAGCGATGCAGTGCCCGGTGTCAGAGGCCTGTGGCCCCTTAGAGACTGGCAAGCCTGGTTTGCTAGCGATGCAGTGCCCGGTGTCAAAGGCCTGTGGCCCCTTAGAGACTGGCAAGCCTGGTTTGCTAGCGATGCAGTGCCTGGTGTCAGGGACCTGTGGCCCCTTAGAGACTAGCAAGCCTGGTTTGCTAGCGATGCAGTGCCCGGTGTCAGAGGCCTGTGGCCCCTTAGAGACTGGCAAGCCTGGTTTGCTAGCGATGCAGTGCCCGGTGTCAGAGGCCCGTGGCCCCTTAGAGACTGGCAAGCCTGGTTTGCTAGCGATGCAGTGCCCGGTGTCAGGGACCTGTGGCCCCTTAGAGACTAGCAAGCCTGGTTTGCTAGCGATGCAGTGCCCGGTGTCAGAGTCCTGTGGCCCCTTAGAGACTGGCAAGCCTGGTTTGCTAGCGATGCAGTTCCCGGTGTCAGAGGCCTGTGGCCCCTTAGAGACTGGCAAGCCTGGTTTGCTAGCGATGCAGTGCCCGGTGTCAGAGGCCTGTGGCCCCTTAGAGACTGGCAAGCCTGGTTTGCTAGCGATGCAGTGCCTGGTGTCAGGGACCTGTGGCCCCTTAGAGACTGGCAAGCCTGGTTTGCTAGCGATGCAGTGCCCGGTGTCAGAGGCCCGTGGCCCCTTAGAGACTGGCAAGCCTGGTTTGCTAGCGATGCAGTGCCCGGTGTCACAGGCCTGTGGCCCCTTAGAGACTGGCAAGCCTGGTTTGCTAGCGATGCAGTGCCTGGTGTCAGGGACCTGTGGCCCCTTAGAGACTAGCAAGCCTGGTTTGCTAGCGATGCAGTGCCTGGTGTCAGGGACCTGTGGCCCCTTAGAGACTGGCAAGCCTGGTTTGCTAGCGATGCAGTGCCTGGTGTCAGGGACCTGTGGCCCCTTAGAGACTAGCAAGCCTGGTTTGCTAGCGATGCAGTGCCCGGTGTCACAGGCCTGTGGCCCCTTAGAGACTGGCAAGCCTGGTTTGCTAGCGATGCAGTGCCTGGTGTCAGGGACCTGTGGCCCCTTAGAGACTAGCAAGCCTGGTTTGCTAGCGATGCAGTGCCTGGTGTCAGGGACCTGTGGCCCCTTAGAGACTGGCAAGCCTGGTTTGCTAGCGATGCAGTGCCCGGTGTCAGAGGCCTGTGGCCCCTTAGAGACTGGCAAGCCTGGTTTGCTAGCGATGCAGTGCCCGGTGTCACAGGCCTGTGGCCCCTTAGAGACTGGCAAGCCTGGTTTGCTAGCGATGCAGTGCCCGGTGTCAGAGGCCCGTGGCCCCTTAGAGACCGGCAAGCCTGGTTTGCTAGCGATGCAGTGCCCGGTGTCAGAGGCCCGTGGCCCCTTAGAGACCTGCAAACCTGGTTTGCTAGCGATGCAGTGCCCGGTGTCAGAGGCCCGTGGCCCCTTAGAGACCAGCAAACCTGGTTTGCTAGCGATGCAGTGCCCGGAGTCAGAGGCCCGTGGCCCCTTAGAGACCAGCAAACCTGGTTTGCTAGCGATGCAGTGCCCGGTGTCAGAGGCCCGTGGCCCCTTAGAGACCAGCAAACCTGGTTTGCTAGCGATGCAGTGCCCGGTGTCAGAGGCCCGTGGCCCCTTAGAGACCAGCAAACCTGGTTTGCTAGCGATGCAGTGCCCGGTGTCAGAGGCCCGTGGCCCCTTAGAGACCGGCAAACCTGGTTTGCTAGTGATGCAGTGCCTGGTGTCAGAGGCCCGTGGCCCCTTAGAGACCAGCAAACCTGGTTTGCTAGCGATGCAGTGCCCGGTGTCAGAGGCCCGTGGCCCCTTAGAGACCAGCAAACCTGGTTTGCTAGCGATGCAGTGCCCGGTGTCACAGGCCTGTGGCCCCTTAGAGACTGGCAAGCCTGGTTTGCTAGCGATGCAGTGCCTGGTGTCAGGGACCTGTGGCCCCTTAGAGACTAGCAAGCCTGGTTTGCTAGCGATGCAGTGCCTGGTGTCAGGGACCTGTGGCCCCTTAGAGACTGGCAAGCCTGGTTTGCTAGCGATGCAGTGCCCGGTGTCAGAGGCCTGTGGCCCCTTAGAGACTGGCAAGCCTGGTTTGCTAGCGATGCAGTGCCCGGTGTCACAGGCCTGTGGCCTCTTAGAGAGTGGCAAGCCTGGTTTGCTAGCGATGCAGTGCCCGGTGTCAGAGGCCCGTGGCCCCTTAGAGACCGGCAAGCCTGGTTTGCTAGCGATGCAGTGCCCGGTGTCAGAGGCCCGTGGCCCCTTAGAGACCAGCAAACCTGGTTTGCTAGCGATGCAGTG
>NW_027053413.1:0-33000 GCF_011386835.1 Chrysemys picta bellii
CCCGGAGTGGGGACACCCTAGCCCCTGTCCTGGGTGACCCCTGCAGGGTTGGGGGTCGAGCCCCCCAGGAATCCTGGGCCCAGCCTTGTCGGGGTTTATGAGGACTCTGCCAGACAGGAGAGTGGAAGGGGAGCCCTCAAGGGCAGGGAGGCCTCTGGGTAAAGGAAGTGGGAGCGAGGACTCGGATCCTTTCGCTAGCCCACTTCACCGGGGTAGTGCAGAAACCAGGAAAGTTCCCCACAATAGCGGGACCATTCCCCCGCTTACACTGGTACAGCGTACCAGCTCTTGCCGGTACACCGTACCGGGGCTTGGGCCCGGGGCCTGATTCAGGGGAATTGGTTGAATTGGCCTAAAGCTGGCCCTGGTGGGGGTATGGCCACAGCGCCGCAGGGAGGGGAACCCTGAGGTGTGGGGGCTGGGGTGGGTACTGGGTGTTCCTCCTGAAGGGACGGGGGTTGGCCAAGGTCACTCAGCCCCGGGGTGTGGGAGGGGGACTGACTGAGGGCACTCAGAGCCCCAGGAAGTGGAGGGGGGGCTGAGGGGAGGGACTGGCCAGGGGCACTCAGAGCTCGGGGGAGGGGCTGTCCGCGGGTGGGGGGGGGGCACTCACAGCCCCAGGAGGTGGGTGGGGGAGGGGCGCACAGGATTTCAGGAATTCCCTGGCAGTGAAGAGCTGCTGGCGGCAGGGAGGAGCCAGTCGTGACAATCCCCACTTGGGATCCCTGACTGGGCTAGTGGCTATGGGGGCCCGTGGCCAAGCTGCAGTGGAAGGTGACCTGAAGGAAATGCCTCGGCCTCCAGCTAGGAAGGGCCTGGGCCAGCAATGACCCACCGCGCAGTGTCCCAGCTCCCTGCCCCACACCTGCGGGGCACGGCCCCTCCTCTGTAGGGAGGTTGGCATGTACCTTAGTGCTGCTTCCTCCATCCCCAAAGGCCTTTCCCAGCCAGTCTCTGGCAACCCCTGCCGTTCAGTACGCACATTACCCTGCTGTGACATACCGGGGGGGGGAACCCCTCGGGGATAGGGGGGCTGTCACACAGCTGGGCAATTTAACCCGGCTGGGCAGGAGTGACTGTCTCCCTGGAGCTGGGGTCTCAGCCCAGGTGTCTCTCTGCCCTTCCCCCCAGTAGCGCCCCACATTGAGTTCCAGCCCCACATTCACACCCACAAGTGCTGGTGGGTTCCAATCCCAGCTGAACACGCCCACCCGGCCCTAGTGCAGAGCAGAAGGGCCCAGAGCTGCCCCACAGACCCTCTGGCTCTCCGAGCCAGCTCTTACCCATCACTGCAGCACGTCTGGCCCATGCTGAACGCTGCTGCTCTATGCAGAGAGGCTGGCACTTCTCGCTCCTGCCGTACGAGGGGCAGGTGCTGCTACCGACTGCTCCCTCCTATCCCCCGCCCTGCTGCGCTCTGGGGATGCTGCCCTGCTGTGGAGCTCTCAGGTGTCTTGAACTGGAATTTGTTTGGAGAGAAACTGCTAAGGAGCCTTATCAGCCCCGAGCAGAGAGTACCTGGGAGCCTGCCTGGGTCGGGCGGGTCTGGTACAGCCTCCCCCCAGATAAGGCTCTTCCCTGGACCTGCCACTCATTGGAATCTGGAACGATTCCCTCCGAGGTAACACCCGGGGCAGCCAGGGCAGGGCAGGGTACGGCCTGCTCCCCTGGAGCGTTAGGGCTTTCAGGAGTCAGAGGTGCCAGCAGAGCAGGTTGTACGTTAAAGCAGCGAAGGCAGTTGGGGGGCAGAGGAATTGGGTGCTTTGCCATTGCACTTGATCAGCTCAATTTGAAAATTCTTTCAAAGGAAATCCAGATGTATACATCTGACTGGGGTACATGTACACACATACACACGCACACTCACATGTGCACACACTCATGTGCACATACACGTACACACATACATACGCACATGTACACATACACATATATACAGACGTACACATACACGCACACACGCTGTCCCTGGAGCGCCCCAGGATGCGACTGACGGGGTGGCTGGCTATTATGGAGGCAGAAGGGGGTTGGGAGAAAATAATCAAGAAGAACTTTTGCTGAAAATGCAAACCTAAGCTGGAAATCTGTGCAGGGCTGGGTCAGCGAAAATGATCTTTTGAGCTGTTCTTATTAACCGTGGTCCTGTACTTCCTGGTTTGCGTCGGACCCAGGCAGGAGACTGGGCTGCTCTGAGCTGTAGAAGCCATTGGAATGAGCCAGGTCGGAATGAGCCAGGCCCTCAGAGCCTTCTGCCACCAATCGCCCCAGCAGTCACTGATCCTAACCAAAGCACGTCCTTCCAGTCAGGCAGTTTCATATGCACACGTCAAACCCTTGGTTTGCCACTCAGACACCACGGTGATGGGCACAGTAAGGCCCGAGAGACGCTAAACAGGCAGACAGACAAGGAAATAGTGGCCCTGCCTACAGGTGTGTGTGTGGTGCAAACGGATGAACACCAGTTGCTGGCTGAAGGCACAACCTTAATTCCTGCATCTCCTGTCTGTCAGCTATCGTTCGCTTGGCAGCCAGAGCTCCGATTTCTAACGCAGCGTTTTGCTCTGGCCTATTGTAGTTCTCATGTCCGGGGGCGCCTTGGCCCCTGCTATCAGGAGCGGTGCTAAGGAGGCTGCTTTTCAAAGGTCCTTAAGTAGGGTTGTCAACTTTCTACTTGCACAAAACCAAACGCCCTTGACCCAACCCCTTTCATGCCCTTCCCCAAGGCCCCACCCCCACTCACTCCAGCCCAGCCCACCTCTCTCAGTCGTTCGCTCTCACACCCTCACTCACTTTCACTGGGCTGGAGCTGGGGGTTGGAGTGCAGGGAGGGGTGAGGGCTCCGGTGGGGATGCGAGCTCTGGGATTGGGCTGGAGATTAGGGGGTTGGGGTGCCAGAGGGGGATCCGGGCTGGGACAGAGGGTTGGGGTGCGGACTCTGGGAGGGAGTTTGGGTGCGGGAGGGGGCTCAGGGCTGGGGTGGGGGTGTGGGGTCTGGGAGGGATTAGGGTACAGGAGGGGGTTCCGACCTGGGGCAGGGGGTTGGGGTGCCGGGTGTGAGGTCTGGGAGGGAATTTGGGTATGGGAGGGGGTTCCGACCTGGGGCAGGGTTTCTGGGTGCGAGCTCCGGCCAGGCGGCGCTTACCTCAGCCAGCTCCTGGTCAATGGCACACCGGTGCTAATGCAGGCTCCTGACCCCTGGTCTCCCTCCGCTGGCAGGCTCTGAGCAAGGCCTGCCCAGAGAACATGGATGACGAGCTCTCGATCCTGCTGACAGCACCCCCCAGCACAGACAAACTCCAGCACATCTTGGAGGTGAGCAGAATGGGGAGGGGCCGCAGGGGGTTTACCTTAGCCCTGGGGACTCCTAGAAAGAAGAGACTGGAAAATCCATGTTTCTATTGGATCCTTCCGAGTATGCATTGGTGATATAAACTCACTGGGTGACTTTGGGGTAACTCACTTCCCCCTTACGGCATCAGTCTTCTCCACCATCAAATCTACACTGGGGAAGAAGGACAGAAGCCCCGACAATCACCTTCACCTCTGGGTGCCTGGTCCTGGGAACCGAAACCAACTGGACTATGTGCCCCATCTCCTAAACTGCCCTATCTTTCCCTCCTAGGGCCTTGTCCTTAGTGCTCAGCCTGGCCCCTTCCCAGCTTGACCCTCACCTTTAAAGGACGCTCCAAGCCCCTCCCATGCCTGCTTCCCTTGGGGTCTCTCTCCTGGCTGAGTACAGGCTGCCCTTCTATCTCTCAGCAGGCCTGGGTCCTAGTCACAGGCTGCGTCGTGTCACGTGACCCCCACACTTATTCCCTTCACCCTAGGGACCTGCATCACCTGGGCCAGGTGCAGTTGAGCTCCAACCCCTTTCCTGGCCATCTCACCCTGGGACAGGTTGAAACTGGTAACCTGTGGGTAACAGTAACTGGTTGCTCCCAAAGGTGCTGAAGACACAATGGAAGAGGAAATCCTTTGGCCTGGATTGAAATTATTCCGACTGAAAGTGAATGAGAGAAAATAGGTCCAGAGTTCTCTTCCTAGCAGCAGAAAATGTAGCGATTGATAGAGGTTCAGGTCAGAAAGGACCATTATGTGCATCTAGTCGCCCCTCCTGTATAACTCAGGGCTAGAATGTGACCAAGTGGTTCCTTCAGTCAACCATAGCATGGGACTGAGCCAGAGCACGTCTTTTGGAACGACATCCACATGCAGGAGAGCCAGCTGGCTACCAGAAAATCTCTCTTCTGCAGTGACGTGGGGTTAAGGGACACGGGGGAAAAGACATGGAGGCTGTGACTAAACTTAGAGCAGCAAGGCCAGGAAAACCAGGGTTAGGTCCCAGGCCTGGCTATCAGATCTGCTGTTTTCTATTCCTGGCTTTGGGACCATGAGCGAGTCTCTGCACAGCTGGGTGCCTCGGTTTCCCCAGCTATCAAATGGAGCTAATCAAGGTTTTGTTTGTTCTCCCCATTTTACAGGGTGGGAAACCGAGACACAGGTGGGACCTGTCTACACTACAGGTCTGTCGTGCGTTTATAATCTGCTGACCCCCACATGTTGTTCAGAGCCTATGGACAACACAGCTCCTAAAGGTACGTTTGTTCTGTGCTTATCCCCTATGTACCAGCAGGGCTGGACAGCATTTCTCACTGTGCTGTGGGGAGCAGGTCCTGGGTACTAAGGGTCTGAAGAAGCTCTCAAGGACTAATTTTTTAAAATAATTGTTATCAATGAATTGGGAGAAAACATACAATCACTGCGGATAAGATTGGGGGGTGACAAAATACAGGCAGAGTGGTAATTCCTGATGGGGAGAGGGCAGTGATACAGAGCGATCTGGCTCATTCGGCCAGCTGGACCCATTCAAAGAAAACAAGTTTGAGCAGAGCCCAATGCAAGGGCCTATACGCGGCAACAAGGCACGCCGGCCACACCTCCAGAATGGGGACGTGGATCCAGGAAAGCAGTGACTCTGAAAAGAATTTAGGGGCCAGAGTGGAGAAGCCACTCAACATGAGCTCCCAGTGTGATGCTGTGGTGAACAGGGCTAAAGCCATCATTAGACGTAGGAGCAGAGCCGTGAGTAGGATAGGGAGGTGACACAGCAGCAGTGAGACTGCTATTGGAATACTGCCTCCAGTCTTGGTGTCCTTCTTTGAAAAAGATGGTCCTAGAAATTGGAGCTGGGGCAGCAAAGAGCCATGAAATGTTCTGAGGGCTGGAGAAAAATGCCTTCTAGTGAGCTATTGAAAGAGCTTAACCTGTTTAGCTTATCAAAAGAAGATTGAAGGGGACTTCATTGAAGTGTTGAAGTGCCTTAATGGAGAGAAAATACTGGGTATTAAAGGGCTCTCTAGTCTAGCAGAGAAAGGCAGAACAAGACCCAATGGCTGGAAGGTGAAAAGAGACAAATTCCTATGACAAATAAGGCACAAATATTCAACAGCGAGGATGATTGAACACAGGAAGAAGCTACCAAGGAAAGTGGTGGCTTCTCCATCTCTTGATGTCATTAATAAAGACTAGATGCCTTTCCGGAATGTGTTTGCCCCAAAAGTAGCTATTGTGGTAGACAGGAGGCCTGTGATATGTAACTGTCTCTTCCGGCCATAAAGTCTACTCATTTCTGAGAAACCGAGTGTAGCATTGGGAGCAGCCTCTGCTGTTTTACTGTCTAGCCGGCTTGCTTCCTAGAATGAACACTCATTGAGTGAGGTGATCCACAGGGAGTAGCTCAAACCTCCAAAGGGTCTGGCCTGCGGCAGGACATTAACACTGCAGGGGAGGGGTGGGTATGGCAGTGACATCACAAAGGCCTTTTGCAGGACGTCAGCCTATTGGCCAAAGGTGCAGGGGAGGTGGTGACCTCACAGAGGGATGCTGACATCAGCCAGGCAGGACAGGGGCGCAGGGCCAGGGAAACCTCAGAGACCCCTGTGGCTTTGCTTCAGCAAGTCTCCTTCTCGAGGGCTCTCTTTGAGGGCTGAGAGAGTATTTGGGTTCACGTACGTGAGCACCAGGAGGAACCTCTTTTGAGTTTTCTCCTTTCTTTTTCCTGATTTCACTAGAAAACTGACGTCCCTGTTTAGAAGGTAAGAGCCTCCGAGAGGTTTGGAACCTGTTCAGTCTGATGCATCTGGCGCCAGCTGAATTTTAGGCATGGAAAACACTAGCTTAAGGTGGCCGAATTTTATTCCCCATCTGGGATTTTGTCCCTTAGAATCACTGGGGACATTAGGGTTTGTCCTTTTTCTTTTACCTTTTCCTCCATCCCTCCCTCCTTTCTCTTCATCTCTTACTTCTTTTGTCCTTTCCCCGTTCCCCTCCCACCACCAGGAGGGGGGTGTGTGTGTGTCGTGGGGGGTGCTCTACAACTCCCATTGTGGGAGGTCCACCGAAAAATGTGGCGTTGAAATAGTGCTCAGACAGTGATCCCCAGCGGTGACCTGGGCCATCCTTTGGGCTCTCTGGTGAGAACCCTCATCCTCCCGCCCCTCGGTCGCTACCCTGAGTGGCCGAGCAGGGGGTTATTGACAGGGAGGAGACTCAGGTCCCTGTTGTTTTCTTTTAAGACCAAGTAAATAGTCATAACCAGTCATATGTTCGACAAATTTTGCTGCTTCTCTGCAGTTCATTATTTTCTCTACCATTCCAGTTCTCCTAAAATACTTGCTGAATAATTACTATGAACTCTTGCTGGTCTGGAACTCACTTGAGAACACTTTATTCAGGTCATTCAATGTCTGAAATTCAAGATCCGATGGTTAGTTTGAAAATCAGGGCTCTTGGGTCCTATTCCCAACTCTGCCACGGACTGGCTGTGTGACCTAAGACAAGTCAATTCTCCTTTCTCAGCCTTAGCTTCTCCCTCTTTCAAGTAGGGATAACAATCCGCTCCTACCTACCTCCCGACAGGTGGAGGATGGGGATCTATTGGAGAGTGTCACTAGGAGCAGTGCATAAGATGAGGTGTCCTATCACGTTTACTCAGATCAGATTAGGACATAATAGAATGGCTGAAATAGTCTATTTTATTTGTATTTTATTATGTTGCAATTGTTAAGAGCAGCAACTACTTAGCTCAGACTGAAACATCTTATCTAATTTTTGAGATCTAAGTGTCTCCTCTTTGTGTGCGACGAGACAAACACGTACTCCTGTTCTTTTTGTGACACAGAAGATGCTTTTGTTTTGCAACAAAATATTTTTGCAAAGAATTTTCATGCCACTTGATATGATTTCAAGAAACAAACTGGTTTAGTTTGAATGGGATTTTCGGACAGAAACGGTTTCAATGAAATTTCCCCACCATCTCGATTTCTGGGCTCTATCCCTGTCTTTGGGGGGTTTGCTGTCTGTTAGAACAGGAGTCTGATTTGGATAGGGATAGAGACCTCTTTAATGTTTCTAATGAAGTAAATACTAATGGGAATTGTGTGATCATGGGAGACTTTAACTTCCCAGATATAGACTGGAGGACAAGTGCTAGTAATATAATAGGGCTCAGATTTTCCTAGATGTGATAGCTGATGGATTCCTTCACCAAGTAGTTGAAGAACCAACAAGAGGGGATGCCATTTTAGATTTGGTGTGGGTAGTGAGGATCTCTTAGAAGAAATGGTTGTAGGGGACAGCCTTGGTTTGAGCGATCATGAGCTAATTCAGTTTAAACTAAATGGAAGGGTAAACAAAAATAGATCTGTGACTAGGGTTTTTGATTTCAAAAGGGCTAACTTTAAAAAATTAAGGAAATTAGATAGGGAAGTGGATTGGACTGAAGAACTTGTGGATCTAAAGGTGGAGAAGGCCTGGAATTACTTCAAGTCAAAGTTGCAGAAACTATCAGAAGCCTGCATCCCAAGAAAGGGGGGAAAATTCATAGGCAGGAGTTGTAGACCAAGTTGGATGAGCAAGCATCTCAGAGAGATGATTAAGAAAAAGCAGAAAGCCTACAAGGTGTGGAAGATGGGAGTGATCAGCAAGGAAAGCTACCTTACTGAGGTCAGAAAATGTAGGGACAAAGTGAGAAAGGCCGAAAGCCATGTAGAGTTGGACCTTGCAAAGGGAATTCAAACCAATAGTAAAAGGTGTAAAAGGTTCTATAGCCATATAAATAAGAAGAAAACAAAGAAAGAAGTGGGACCGCTAAACACTGAGGATGGAGTGGAGGTTAAGGATAATCTAGGCATGGCCCAATATCTAAACAAATACTTTGCCTCAGTCTTTAAGAGGCTAATGAGGAGCTTAGAGATAATGGTAGGATGACAAATGGGAATGAGGATATGGAGGTAGATATTACCACATCTGAGTTAGAAGCCAAACTCGAACAGTTTAATGGGACTAAATCAGGGGTCCCAGATAATCTTCATCCAAGAATATTAAAGGAACTGGCATATGAAATTGCAAGCCCATTAGCAAAAAATGTTAATGAATCAGTAAACTCAGGGGTTGTTCCGTATGACTGGAGAATTGCTAACATAGTTCCTAGCTTTAAGAAAGGGGAAAAAAGTGATCCGGGTAACTACAGGCCTGTTAGTTTGACATCTGTAGTATGCAAGGTCTCAGAAAATGTTTTGAAGGAGAAAGTAGTTAAGGACATTGAGGTCAATGGTAATTGGGACAAAATACAACATGGCTTTACAAAAGGTAGAGCGTGCCAAACCAACCTGATCTCCTTCTTTGAGAAGGTCACAGATTTTTTAGACAAAGGAAACGCAGTGGATCTAATTTACCTCGATTTCAGTAAGGCATTTGATACAGTTCCACATGGGGAATTATTAGCTAAATTGGAAAAGATGAGGATCAATATGAAAATTGAAAGGTGGATAAGGAATTGGTTAAAGGGGAGACTACAACGGGTCGTACTGAAAGGTGAACTGTCAGGCTGGAGGGAGATTACTAGTGGAGTTCTTATATTATGGGAACAAGTAAATAACTTTTCCTTATTCACTTTCTTCACATCACTCATGATTTCATATACCTCTATCATATCCCCCCATAGTCTTCTCTTTTCCAAGCTGAAAAGTCCTAGCCTCTTTAATCTCTCCTCATATGGGACCCCTTCCAAACCTCTAATCATTTTAATTACCCTTCTCTGAACCTTTTCTAATGCCAGTATATCTTTTTTGAGATGAGGAGACCACATCTGTACACAGTATTCAAGATGTGGGTGTACCATGGATTTATATAAGGGCAATAAGATATTCTCCGTCTTATTCTCTATCCCCTTTTTAATGATTCCTAACATCCTGTTTGGTTTTTTGACTGCCACTGCACACTGCGTGGAAGTCTTCAGAGAACTATCCACGATGACTCCAAGATCTTTTTCCTGATTCATTGAGGCTAAATTAGCCCCCATCATATTGTATGTATAGTTGGGGTTATTTTTCCCAATGTGCATTATTTTACGTTGTCCACATTAAATTTCATTTGCCATTTTGTTGCCCAATCACTTAGTTTTGGGAGATCTTTTTGAAGTTCTTCACAGTCTGCTTTGGTCTTAACTATCTTGAGCACTTTAGTATCATCTGCAAACTTTGCCACCTCACTTTTTACCCCTTTCTCCAGATCATTTATGAATAAGTTGAATAGCATTGGTCCTAGGACTGACCCTTGGGGAACACCACTAGTTACCCCTCTCCATTCTGAGAATTTACCATTTATTCCTACCCTTAGTTCCCTGTCTTTTAACCAGTTCTCAATCCATGAAAGGATCTTCCCTCTTATCCCATGACAACTTAATTTACATAAGACCCTTTGGTGAGGGACCTTGTCAAAGGCTTTCTGGAAATCTAAGTACACTATGTCCACTGGATCCCCCTTGTCCACATGTTTGTTGACCCCTTCAAAGAACTCGAATAGATTAGTAAGACATGATTTCCCTTTACCTAAACTATGTTGACTTTTGCCCAACAATTTATGTTCTTCTATGTGTCTGACAATTTTATTCTTTACAATTGTTTCAACTAATTTGCCCGTTACTGACATTAGACTGACTGGTCTGTAATTGCCGGGATCACCAATGGTGCCCTTTTTAAATATTGGCGTTACATTAGCTATCTTCCAGTCATGGATATAGAAGCTGATTTAAAGGACAGGTTACAAACCATAATTAGTAGTTCCGCAATTTCACATCTGAGTTCTTTCAGAACTCTTGGGTGAATGCCATCTGGTCCCAGTGACTTATCAGTTAATTCCAAAACCTCCTCTAGTAACACCGCAATCTGTGACAATTTGTGAGATTTGTCAGCTACAAATGCTGGCTGAGGTTTGGGAATGGCTGGAAGGTGAAAAGAGACAAATTCCTATGACAAATAAGGCACAAATATTCAACAGCGAGGATGACTGACCACAGGAAGAAGCTACCAAGGAAAGTGGTGGATTCTCCGTCTCTTGATGTCATTTAATAAAGACTAGATGCCTTTCTGGAATGTGTTTACCCCAAAAGTAGCTATTGTGGTAGACAGGAGGCCTGTGATATGCAGGGGGTCAGATTAGATGCTCTAACTGTCTCTTCTGGCCATAAAGTCTACTCATTTCTGAGAAACCGAGTGTAGGATTGGGAGCAGCATCTGCTGTTTTACTGTCTAGCCGGCTTGCTTCCTAGAATGAACACTCATTGAGTGAGGTGTTCCACCGAGAGTAGCTCAAACCTCCAAAGTGTCTGGCCTGCGGCAGAACATTAGCACTGCAGGGGAGGGGTGTGTGTGGGAGTGACATCACAAAGGCCTTTTGCAGGACGTCAGCCTATTGGTCAAAGGTGCTGGGGAGGTGGTGACCTCACAGAGAGATGCTGACATCAGCCAGGCAGGACAGGGGCGCAGGGCCAGGGAAACCTCAGAGTCCCCTGTAGCTTTCCTTCAGCAAGTCTCCTTCTCGAGGTCTCTCTTTGAGGACTGAGAGAGTATTAGGGGTCACGTACATGAGCGCCAGGAGGAACCTCTTTTGAGTTTTCTCCTTTCTTTTTCCTGATTTTACTAGAAAACAGACGTTCCTGTTTAGAAGGTAAGAGCCTCCGAGAGGTTTGGAACCTGTTCAGTCTGATGCATCTGGCACCCGCTGAATTCTAGGCATGGAAAACACTAGCTTAAGGTGGCCGAATTTTATTCCCCACCTGGGATTTTGTCCCTTAGAATCACTGGGGACATTAGGGTTTGTCCTTTTTGTTTTACCTTTTCCTCCATCCCTCCCTCCTTTCTCTTCATCTCTTACTTCTTTTGTCCTTTCCTCTGTTCCCCTCCCACCACCAGGAGGACTCTGTGTGTGTGTCGTGGGGAGTGCTCTGCAATGGGAACAGGGACAATTCTCCAACTTTGGGCAGTCGAGAGCCTGGGTGAGATAAGGGGCGTTAAAGCCCTTTGTAAAGGAGAAAGGGGAGTTTCATGGTGTTGAGCACCAAGGAATTCTAAACTTTGCTAAAACATCTAGTCTGCAGAAACCAGAACTGGTTGGGGCCACATTGTAACCATTGTCTTTTTTAAAGCCCATTGAGGGATGTGAGTCCCACTCTTTTAGGTATCTGGGGTGCTGGGAGAAGAGAAGAGGTGCCTGTCTCCATTTTATGGCCTCAACAAACTAAGTGCTGTGCCCCAGTTCTCGTCAGAGATCCCTGAAAAAGAACGTCTTCCCATCCATTAACATACCTGGAAAGATACTGGAACTCCTTATTAAACAATCAGTTTGTCAGCACCTACAGGACAATTTGGTTCTTAGGACTAGTGAGCATGGACTTGTCAAGAACAAATCATTCCAAACCAATCCTAGCTCCTTCTTTGGCAGGGTTACGGGCCTAGTGGAGGTGGGTAAACAGTAGATGTGATCCATCTTGGTGTTAATAAGGACATTCTCACAAGCAAACTAGGGAGATGTGGTCTAGATGCAATTAGTACAATATGTGTGCACAGATGGTTGAAAGCCCGTACTCCAACAGCCCAGAACCAAACACTCCTCCTCCTGGGCAGTGCGCTCTGACCTCTAATGGTCAGATGCTGCTTAGCACTGTCAGAGCAGCTTTTGCTGGGGGAGTCTCCCAGCACTTTCCAATAGTGGGAAAGTATGAAATCCCCATTTGACTGCTGGGGACAGAGCCTAGAGCGGGGAGCAACTTACCCAAAGTCCCACAGGTCAATAGGAAACCAGCAATGGAACCCAGGAGTCCTGACTCCCAGTTCCCTGCTCCAGTCACTCCAGCGGAGCACACTCCCTCTCAAAGCAGGGGGACCGGACATGAAGGCCTGGTTGTAATTGCCAGCTATGGGAGGGAGTGTGCAGCAGTGGTTAGTGAAGGGGCCTGGAAATAAGGACTGCTGGGTCCCATCCCTGGCTCTGACACTTGGTGTGACCCTGAGCCAGTAGCTTCCCCACCCCAGGCCTGTTTCCCATCAGTAGGGTTGGGGTAGCAGCCCCTACAGACCAGGGGGGTTGGGAGGCTCCAGGAAGGTGTGTAAAGTGCCGGGATGTCAGGATCCCGGAGGCGCTGTCACCCCCGCATTAGGCCAGTGTTCGGCACCCCCTGCTGCTGGCCGAGTTTCTCTGTCCCTTGGCAATAAGACAGACTCTTGTTTTCACAGCCAGTCGATCGCCCAGTGCTATCACCCTGCCTGCTGGCTGGGCAGGGTAACTCCTCAGGTCATCACCACCCTCTCCAGCCTGCCTTGGCTTTGGGGAGTGAGGAGGAGGGCGAGGGACGACACTGAACATCCTCCATCCATCGCTCCGTCAGCAGAGCAAGTGAGTGGCATTAGGGTTCCCCGTTGGCATCCCCTGTCTGTCTGGGGAGAGGCAGAAAGAGGGGGAAAGAATCTCTCCCAAAGGAGATTGGATTTGCAAACCGCCCCCAGGAGCCCCTCGCTCTCAGACCGGGGAGGGGCTTCTCCAGAGCCGTCTCCAGTGTGTTTGGAAAGGTCCCAGCAATGGGGCTCCCAACGCTTCCCTTGTGGGAGACCGTTCCCCAGGCTGAGCGTCTCTGAGCTGGGCCAGACCCTGTGAGCTGCTGAGCATGGAAATCAATGGGAACGGCAGGGGCCCTGGCCTTGCTCTGCCTCGGGACTTTGACGTGGGGAATGGTTTCCCAGGAGAAGTCCGGACTCCTGGGTTCTGTTCCTTCTCTAGCCTGGGGGGGAGTGTGGCCTGGGACGGCAGGAGGGAGCTGCTTGTCCAAAGTGACTGAGCCCAGTGATGGAAAAGGAGGAGACTCCCCGGGCATTGCAGCCCCAGGGGTGACGAGGGGGAACGCTGGGAGCAGATCATGCAATGAACTCCTGCCAGTGCGTGTAGATTGCATTACATGCACCCCTGTGGGGGGACGAGGAGCTGCTCTGGCTGGGGCAGGGATGGGGAGGGACCAAACAGGCTGGTTAGTGAGAGGCTGCCTTGACCCCAGACTCACGCCCGCTCCCCGCTCGGTTCCAGGGTGGCCAGGCTCCTGAGGATGTTCAGGAAGAAGGCTCTGCAGGTGGCCCCAGAGCCTGAGGGAAGCAGCTGCCATCTTCCCCGGGAGCAGAGCGGCCCCTCCGTCCCCACTGGCGGGGAAGGAGCTCCCAGCCAGGCCAGGAGGTGGAAGTGCCCAGTCTTCTGGCGGAGAAAACCCGCTCCCAGCGCAGGCGCCGATGTGAGAGAGGCCAGGTTGAAATGGAGCTGGGCCAGGCTGCGGCTGGGCAGGCAGGACCCAGCGCAGGAGGGGAGCCGGGCAGAGTGACTCTGGGACATGTTGTGTGGGCAGCAGCAGCCCCAGGAGCCCAGCCCTGATTCCCAGCAGGAGGCATCGCCCAGCCCGGTCAGTGAGGACCTTCCAGCCTCCCCAGGGCAGGAGGTGGAGGATCCCTGTCCCACCACCAGCAGCTCGGCCCGCTCCCCATGGGACAGCAGCAGTGCCTGGGACTCGGGCAGCAGCGAGGCCGATGGGCGCCGCAGCTTTGTTCCAGGTGAGGAGTCAGGCTGGGCTCAGGGAGAGGTGAGGGCGGGGCTGTGAACACCCTGGGCCCAGGCCCTCGATCAGTGCTATGGGGGCGGATCCCCAGCCCAGGGGTCTGGCCTGAGCCACATGAACCCCACTGACACTAGATGCTGCCACTTTGGTCCTCGGTGCTCCAGTTGGGGGGAGGCACCTCCCAGGGAGTCCAGGACAGCGTGGGGGGGGTCTCTTTGCTATGGGCTCCTGAAGGAGTTGGGGGCTGAAGGCATCACTGAGACGGGGGAGTGTGGGGCCCGATCTGCCCTGGGTCCCGGAGGTGGGAAGGGGACACATTGCCCCAGCGTGCCCCTGTCCTTTCCCCGAGTGGCAGCAGGCGTCACCCTGTCCCCTTCTCTCCCTGGTGCAGGGATCGCCAGGGACTCAGGGGACGAGGAGGAGGAATGGGTGGACGTGGCCACAGAGGAGGCTGCTCTCAATAACAGCCGAGAGCAGCTCCAAGACGGAGAAAAGGTACAAACGTTCCCCAGCTGTGCTGGAACCGAGACTGTCCTGCCTCTTCCCAGCACCTGACCCCCTGCAGAGGTTCTTGTCCCTGATGATCCACCAGCCCTAATGGGGACCTTTCTCCTCCATGATCTGGGACCCCAGAGGTGGGGGTGTCTGTCACACACCAGCCAGGTCTCCTCCCCCCACAGGCACGGTCCCAGTTCCTGACCCTGCTTGTGGTGGAGTGGTGGGTGATTTGGACAATGGGCGGGTCCCCACTATCCCCCATTCAGGCCTGAGTCCTGCAGCTGCTGTGTGGGGGCAGGGAGGTCCCTGGCTAACTGGCTCTCTCTCCCCTAACCCCACTCCTGGTGGGTGCAGGAGGAGGCCCAGCAGCTCGTGTTCCTGCCCGCCATCCACTCCGCGGCTCGCTGCACAGCAGAGAAGGCAGGACACACTGGAGCCACACTGCTGCAAGGCGGCTGTGGCGGAGAGGATTGTGGTGAGCGAGACACGGCCCCCAGAGGGAGGACAGAGACATGGGAGGGGCAGGGGTCTCCCCAGGCCAATGGATGGGGGATGGCTGGTGCTGGAGGGGCAGCTGAGGGCAGGGATTGCTGGGGCTGAAGACTGGGGAGAAGAGACGGGAGAAATTCGGAGAGTGGTCACTATTGGGCAGGAATCGGAGGAGTGGGGAGCAGGTGGGGGGATCCTGCTGGCTGTGTGGGGCCCTGGCTGTGTAATCTCCTCACTGGGAAGTGTCAGTGAGGCCCGAATCTCACACGCTCCTTTGTCTCCTTTGGGTCTCACAGGAGCTCATTGAGGAGCTGCCTGATAACTCTCCACCCGGCGCCGTCCTCGCCAACTCCCTGATTGCTGTGGGCAACCTCAGGTACCGAGACCCTCCGGCCCGCTTCCCCTAACCCCAGTGCTGCTCAGGCCCAGGGCTGGGAGTCACTGCCCCTCCCACTCCCAGGTCACCGCCCAAGGGTGGCTCCTCTGGCAGAGGTGCGGGGAAGGTTCACTCTCTCCTGGCTGGGCTGTTCTTTTCACTCCAGTAACATTGCAACGGCTTTGGGGAGAGGCTCACACCCAGGATCAGATACAGGAGGGGCAGCAGGGTGCAGGGAACAGGGGCTATTCCTGCCCTGCCACTGTCTGTCTGAGAAACCTTGGCCTTGTCATTCCCTGGCTCGGTGCCTCAGTTTCCCTTCTTGCCAGCCTGTGCCTATTTCCCTGCAGTTTCACCTGCGTGTTGGTGCCAGTCCAATCCCCGTACTGCACAGTCTAATACCGGCTCCTCTCTCTTGCCAGCACCATGACACCTGCCCTGGAGCCAGAGCTGGAGACCCACCTCCTCCGAGCTGCCCTGCACGCCGTCTTCACCCTGGGCATGGAGAAGGACACCGCCCAAGTGCAGGTAGATCATGCTAAAGTCATGGATTGAAGAGCCAGCTGTCATCCTGCCGTGAGTCCTTGCTAATTGCCTGCAGTGGGATGTGAAGGAGAGAGGCCAGGATATGTGTTTGGGGGTCTCACCAGTGCTTCCCAGAGACCCGTCTTCCCATCCTGTGGCAAGTTTAGCCCCAGTTTCCCTAACTCTGACCCATGGCTCTCCCTTGCTTTCAGGATCTGCCTAGGGTCTTGCCAGACCTCCTGGACGCCATGCTGGGGAACCTGCTGGCAGAGTCCCCAGACACCGACAGGCTCCACTACATCTTGGAGGTGAGCCCGATGAGAGGGGTGGGGGCAATTTTACCTTCACTCTTAGATCCATTTTCCAGTCTGTCCTCCTAGCCGGGCCCCCAGTGGGCATCCTTGGTCAGGGCAGTCAGTGCAATGCCTCCTTTCCCCACAGCACATTAACTACTGGATTGTGTCCAGGGTGCCGCGAGAGAGAGCCAGGGCCGTTAAGAGCAGCACGGCCCTGCTCAGATTCACCATCACCCTCCCTGAGTTTGAGATAAGTGACCTCTGACCCCAGCTTCCTGACTCCAGGCGTAGGTGATCTGGCTCTGACGGGCTGTAGGATCTGCTGCTGGAGGGGCTGTGGGTTAGGAGTGTTCCTCTTGGGGAGGCAGAGTCAGAGCAGAGAGTGAGCCTGGCTTGAGTCAAGTTCTTCTTGTCCTAGTTAAGTGGTGACTCTGGGCTTTTAAGGGGACTGTGCTCCAGGTTCATGCCTCCCTGTCATCCTGGAGCAGCTGGGGAAGCAAGTCCTCATGGAGGGCCCTGTCCACAGCCCTGTGCTCCAGGCTTCCTTGGGGGCAGAGGAAATTAAGGGTCTGGCTCTAGCTCCTATCCTCTAGCATCTCCTGCAGAGGGGCTGAGGGGAAGGAGAGTCCTGGCCCGGGGGGGACTGGGAGCTAACAGGAAAATGCTGATGGAGTCCCCTCTCCCTCTCCCGTCCATTAGAACTCAGCGGAATTCCCCAGGATGGGTCACCACATGGCACAGCTGGCTCTGTCCGTCAGTGACCCAGCCAAGGACATCAGCCGGCAGGCCAGGGAGGGGGTTTACCGGCTCTACCAGCTGCTGCTGCACCAGAGGGGTAAGGAACCCAGCTGGGAAATGGCACCCGCTAGAAGAGTGAGACTGGGACCTCAGCCAATTTCTCTCGGACTGACCCCGGCTGGAGGATGAGTCTCTCTATCTCTTTCTGTGTTCCACACCACGCCCTGCAATTCTGTTGGGCCGGGCACGCAGCGAGGACTCTGCCCACTGTGCAGCCACCAATGGGATTGGAAGGACACAAGCCCTGCAA
Source organism: Chrysemys picta bellii (assembly GCF_011386835.1). Taxonomy (NCBI): domain Eukaryota; kingdom Metazoa; phylum Chordata; order Testudines; family Emydidae; genus Chrysemys; species Chrysemys picta. The sequence continues at coordinate 17,163 of NW_027053413.1, forward strand.
CCAGAAGGACAAATGTGTGTGTCTCTCTCCCTGTCACCTACTCCCTCCTGGGGGAAACCCAGCAGCTGATGGGGGACAAGGTGAGCAGCTGCATTAGACTCAGGAGATTGGGGCGGGGCCCAGGCCTCATTCCCATCCTGTGGCCATTCGCTGGCCTGGCACAAGGAGCCTGGTGGGGAATGAAAGGGAGAGCAGGTGCTCCTGGGAAGGGAGATGAATTCACCTCCATGAGCAGGAGCGAGCCAGCTTGTCCCCGGAGCAGCTCCACCCAGCTCTTTAGCCAGGCTAATTAATGACAAGCTTTGCCTCATCCCAGACTTACGTTCTTAGGACAGGGTGCTATCGCTCTTGGGAAGGGCAGGAGAGTCCCCCAAGTGCCCTCTGCGAGACTCTCCTGTCCCACAGGGCCGCACCCAATTCCTAGTGGTCTGGTGTCTGTGTCACCCGAGCTACCACCCAGAGTTGCTCCCATCACTGGCAGCCTGGGAGGCCAAGGACTGACGGGTGATGGCATCTGACCAGGCAGGGCTGAGGCACATGGGCAGGGGATGCTTGTCCTGCTGCTGGCAAGGCTGGACCCGTTCTGGAGAGAACAGGAGGATTCAGTCAGCAGTAGGGTTACCATGTCTAATAAATAAAAAAAGAGGACCCTCCACGGGCCCTGGCCCCGCCCATTTCCTCACCCCCTAGCCCCGCCCCAACTCCGCCCCTTCCCCGCCCTAACTCAGCCCCCTCCTCCCTCCCACTCCCAGCCATGGGGAAAGGGCTGCCCCAGCGCTACCGGCTTCACGGTTTGCCGGGCAGCCCCCAGACCCTGCGCCCCCGGCCGGCGCTTCTCCAGCGCAGCTGGAGCCCGGGAAGGGAAGTGCCTGGCCCGTGGCTCGGGGTCCGGAGGCAGGGGGGGCTGCCCGAAGCCAGTAGCGCTGGCTCGGGCAGCTCGGCTCTTAAAGTCTGAGAGGGGAGGAGCGGAGCAGCTCAGCTGGAGCCCGGGAAGGGAAGCGCCTGGCCGGCGGCTGGGAGTCCGGAGGCAGGGGGGCCTGCCCGAAGCCGGTAGCGCTGGCTCGGGCAGCTCGGCTCTTAAAGTCTGAGAGGGGAGGAGCGGAGCAGAGCAGCCGCGGGAGGGGAAGTGCCCGGCCGGCATTTTCCCGGACATGTTTGGCTTTTCGGCAATTCCCCCTGGACGGGCGTTTGATTGCCAAAAAGCAGGACATGTCCGGGAAAAACCGGACGTATGGTAACCCTAGTCAGCAGGGGCTGCCGATCCGTCCCATTCACCAGGGCTGCCATCCTGCGGCTTCAGCATTAGTGGCTTGGGTGACTTGGGGAAAGGTCTCAACCTCCCCACATCCCACTTCACTGCTGCCAGAATCCCTCCTGACCCCCCCGCTACAGTCCCCTCCCTACCCAACCTGGGTGGGGCTGGAGGAGAGGGGTCCGAGAACTTGAGCTGTGGATTGGAGGTGGAACAGCTGTCAGGGGCACTGACGGGGAAGTGGCAGGAGCTCCCCGTACAAGGAGGGGGGTTGCCACTGGAGGTCACTACGAAGGACAACAAGACTCCATCCTGGGGGTCAGGAGGGGGAATCCATCCCTCAGAGGTGGGCAGGGGCTGGGTGGAAATGCTGCTGGTTCCAGGGGCCGTTAATCCCCCCTGGTTCCTCGGAGGCGTCTGAGTCTCAGACAGGTTCTCGTTCCCTTGCAGCAGGAGGACGTCACGGCCAATGTGATGCGCCAGCTCCGTATCATGCGGCACTTGCGCCAGGTGCCCGAGGCGCTGCAGGGCCTGTGCCTCTGAGGCCACCAGCAACTCCCGTTCCCTGCTGCAGGTACTGCTCTGGCTCTCTGTAAATGGGGAGCTAGTGGAAGGGGAAATGGAGCCCCCTGGCACTCACAGAAACCCTCTCCCCTCTCTGTGGAGCAGGGTCCTTTCCTCTGCCCCCAAATTCCTTCATCTGGGACAGGAACTCTTTCCCTCACACCCATTCCCCTCCCCCCTTTCCTTGATCTACCCCCATTCCATTCCCCCTGCGCCCAGGCAGAGCTCTGCCTGCCCCACATGGTGCAGAAAGGCCTGTGATATGCAGGGGGTCAGATTAGATGCTCTAACAGTCTCTTCTGCCCATAAAGTCTACTCATTTCTGAGAAACCGAGTGTAGCATTGGGAGCAGCCTCTGCTGTTTTACTGTCTAGCCGGCTTGCTTCCTAGAATGAACATTCATTGAGCGGGGTGATCCACAGAGAGTAGCTCAAACCTCCAAAGGGTCTGGCCTGCGGCAGAACATTAGCACTGCAGGGGAGGGATGGGTGTGACAGTGACATCACAAAGGCCTTTTGCAGGCCTCAGCCTATTGGTCAAAGGTGCTTGGGAGGTGGTGACCTCACAGAGAGATGCTGACATCAGCCAGGCAGGACAGGGGCGCAGGGCCAGGGAAACCTCTGAGTCCCCTGTAGCTTTCCTTCAGCAAGTCTCCTTCTCGAGGTCTCTCTTTGAGGGCTGAGAGAGTATTAGGGGTCATGTACGTGAGCGCCAGGAGGAACCTCTTTTGAGTTTTCTCCTTTCCTTTTCCTGATTTTACTAGAAAACAGACATCCCTGTTTAGAAGGTCAGAGCCTCCGAGAGGTTTGGAACCTGTTCAGTCTGATCCATCTGTTCCACAAGTTCTTCAGTCCAATCCACTTCCCTATCTAATTTCCTTAATTTTTTAAAGTTAGCCCTTTTGAAAAAAAAAACCCTAGTCACAGATCTATTTTTGTTTACCCTTCCATTTAGTTTAAACTGAATTAGCTCATGATCGCTCAAACCAAGGCTGTCCCCTACAACCATTTCTTCTAAGAGATCCTCACTACTCACCAAAACCAAATCTAAAATGGCATCCCCTCTTGTTGGTTCAGCAACTACTTGGTGAAGGAATCCATCAGCTATCACATCTAGGAAAATCTGAGCCCTATTATATTACTAGCACTTGTCCTCCAGTCTATATCTGGGAAGTTAAAGTCTCCCATGATCACACAATTCCCATTAGTATTTACTTCATTAAAAACATTGAAGAGGTCTCTATCCCTATCCAAATCAGACTCTTGTTCTAACAGACAGCAAACCACCCCACCACACTCCGAAAGGCAGAGATAGAGCCCAGGAATCGAGATGGTGGGGAAATTTCATTGAAACCGTTTCTGACCGAAAATCCTATTCAAACTAAACCAGTTTGTTTCTTGAAATCATAACAAGTGGCAATGAAAATCTTTGTCACAATGTGTTAACTTGTCTCGTGGCACTCAAAGAGGAGACACTTAGATCTCAAAAATTAGATAAGATGCTTCAGTCTGAGCTGAGTAGTTGCTGCTCTTAACAATTGCAAAATAATACAATACAAATAAAATAAACTATTTCAGCCATTCTATTATGTCCTAATCTGATCTGAGTAAACATGATAGGACACCTCATCTTATGCACTGCTCCTAGTGACACTCTCCAATAGACCCAGCAGTCCTTATTTCCAGGCCCCTTCACTAACCACTGCTGCACACTCCCTCCCACAGCTGGCAATTACAACCAGGCCCTCATGTCCGGTCCCCCTGCTTTGAGAGGGAGTGTGCTCCGCTGGAGTGATTGGAGGAGGGAACTGGGAGTCAGGACTCCTGGGTTCCATTGCTGGTTTCCTATTGACCTGTGGGACTTGGGGTAAGTTGCTGCCCCCTCTAGGCTCTGTCCCCAGCAATCAAATGGGGATTTCATACTTTCCCACTATTGGAAAGTGCTGGGAGAATCCCGCAGCAAAAGCTGCTCTGACAGTGCTAAGCAGCATCTGTTTGCTTGTGAGAATGTCCTATGGGACTGTGTCAAAAGACTTATTGACACTAAGATAGATCACATCTACTGTTTACCCACCTCCACTAGGCCCCTAACCCTGCCAAAGAAGGAGCTAGGATTGGTCTGGAATGATTTGTTCTTGACAAGTCCATGCTCACTAGTCCTAAGAACCAAATTGTCCTGCAGGTGCTGACAAACTGATTGTTTAATAAGCAGAGGCTGCTCCCAATGCTACACTCGGTTTCTCAGAAATGAGTAGACTTTATGGGCAGCAGAGACCGTTAGAGCATCTAATCTGACCCCCCGCATATCACAGGCCTCCTGTCTACCACAATAGCTACTTTTGGGGCAAACACATTCCGGAAAGGCATCTAGTCTTTATTAAACGACATCAAGAGATGGAGAATCCACTTCTTTCCGTGGTAGCTTCTTCCTGTGGTCAATCATCCTCGCTGTTGAATATTTGTGCCTTATTTGTCATAGGAATTTGTCTCTTTTCACCTTCCAGCCATTGGGTCTTGTTCTGCCTTTCTCTGCTCGATTAAAGAGCCCTTTAATACCCAATATTTTCCCTCCATTAAGGCATTTCAACACTTCAGTGAAGTCACCTTTCAATCTTCTTTTGATAAGCTAAACAGGTTGAGCTCTTTCAATAGCTCACTAGAAGGCATTTTTCTCCAGCCCTCAGAACATTTCATGGCTCTTTGCTGCCCCAGCTCCAATTTCTAGGACCATCTTTTTCAAAGGAGGACACCAACACTGGAGGCAGTATTCCAATAGGAGTCTCACTGCTGCTGCTGTCACCTCCCTATGCTACTCACGGCTCTGCTCCTACGTCTAATGATGGCTTTAGCCCTGTTCACCACAGCATCACACTGGGAGCTCATGTTGAGTGGCTTCTCCACTCTGGCCCCTAAATCCTTTTCAGAGTCACTGCTTTCCTGGATACACGTCCCCATTCTGGAGGTGTGGCCGGCGTGCCTTGTGGCTACGTATAGGACCTTGCATTGGGCTCTGCTCAAACTTGTTTTCTTTGAATGGGTCCAGCTGGCCAAATGAGCCAGATCGCTCTGTATCACTGCCCTCTCCCCATCAGGAATTACCACTCTGCCTGTATTTTGTCACCCCCCAATCTTATCCGCAGTGATTGTATGTTTTCTCCCAAATCATTGATAACAATTATTTTAAAAAATTAGTCCTTGAGAGCTTCTTCAGACCCTTAGTACCCAGGACCTGCTCCCCACAGCACAGTGAGAAATGCTGTCCAGCCCTGCTGGTACATACGGGATAAGCAGAGAACAAACACACTTTAGGAGCTGTGTTGTCCATAGGCTCTGAACAACATGTGGGGGTCAGCAGATTACAAATGCACGACAACCTGTAGTGTAGACAGGTCCCAACTGTGTCTCGGTTCCCCACCCTGCTCTAAGTTTAGTCACAGCCGCCATGTCTTTTCCGCCATGTCCCTTAACCCCACGTCACTGCAGAAGAGAGATTTTCTGGTAGCCAGCTGGCTCTCCTGCATGTGGATGTCGTTCCAAAAGACGTGCTCTGGCTCAGTCCCATGCTATGGTTGGCTGAAGGAACCACTTGGTCACATTCTAGGCCCTGAGTTGTACAGGAGGGGCGACTAGATGCACATAATGGTCCTTTCTGACCTGAACCTCTATCAATCCTTGCTCAGAGCCTGCCAGCAGAGGGAGACCAGGGGTCAGGATTATGGAACCTGGGGTGACACCTGCCAGGATGACAGCAGGCTCTGTAGTCCTTGCCCAGAGCAGCTCTCTGCAGAGAGTCTGGTGCACAGCAGTGTAGGGAACAGCCAAGCTGCTAGGGATGGGAGCTGGGCTTCCTGGCAGAGTCCAGCACCCAAAGCCCAGCATCTGCAAGGAAGGGATTCCCCACAGAGGGGCAACATCATCTCCCACACACAGGGAGTCTCCCCCTGACACTTGATTCATCCTATGGCCTGTTCCCATCTCTGCCCACCACACTCCCAACTCAGCAGCTCCAGCTACCGAAGGGAACACGAACCAGAGGCCTTCCTGCTCCTGGGACAGAGGAGTAGGTTGATGATCTACCTGGATGTGAGCGTTGGCCTTCCCCATGCCCAGGTCTAGACTCCATTCAGAGCAGCGCACAGGAACTGCGATTCCTATTCTGGATCTAGTGGCAGCTTCAGTTTGCTGGCAGGAGACTGTACATGAGACCTTGCAGTTGCGGGGGTGACACAGGCACTAACATGTGCATGGGAGTTTGAGCAACAGGGCAGAGGCCTGTGTGGGGCAAGGAGGGCAGGGATTTGGCAAGCAAGAGCAGAGGATCAAACCCTTTCTTAATGTGGGTCGGGATGATCCCCATTTCAAAGATAAAGAAAGTGAGGCACCAGGTGGGAGAGTGACCTGGCCAGGATCATGTTACCGCTCAGTGGCAGGACTGCAAACAACCCATTCCCTGATCTCCTCACTGGACGCTGCTGCCCCTCCTGTATAACCCCTCCAGCCATCCTCGCCCACAGGCTATCCCCACCACCCTCCAATACCAGGCTGTTTCCACAATGGAAGCAGGCTTGTAACAGAGTTCACTCACCGATAGGACTTCCTGGGTCTCGCTCATCCCAAACGAAAAGTCAAAAAATGTCTGAAACAAGATCCTCTGTCCCTTGGGGGCTTTTCCTCAGCCTGACTTTGGCTCGGCCTGCCCTTGCTGGCCTTGGTAGCCCTTCCTATGGCCCTGTACATCCCCTTCCTTAGAGACCATGGGAGAACCAGTCCTACCCTGGATTCTAGGTTCTGCCCCAAGGCCCTGTACCCAACAGCTAGGCCTGCTCCTGTACCTTTGTTGCAGTTTCCCCCGGTTTCCCCTCAGCTGGAGCTCACTCTGTAATCCATTTGGCCTAGCTCCAGGCTTTATAGCCCACAGGCCAAGCCCCCCGTTATATACCCTCCTCCTTAGAACCTGGCCCACCCGGGGGCAAGTTCTATTCTTCTCCAAGCTTCATCCCTCCTCATCTCATCGCTGTCACCGGCTGCGCACTTGTACAGCCTGTGCGCAGTGTCTGCAGTTCCACTGCCAGCTCGCTCGGGGCAAACCTTCTCTTCTGCAGTATCCCGACGCTCTTCCTGCAGCCACTCAGTCTCATGAACAGCTGCTTGCAGAGCCTGTTCTGAAGCCTTTAGCGTCTTCTGTTGCCTTTTTGCTACTGCCGCTGCATAGGCCAAAACCTTTTCGGTCAGGGTCTGAGAACCCACCATGGACTGCTCCACCCTTGTGTTTGTCCCTCCTCCAGTCTGCTTCATCTCTGGGCCAATCATTTCGTCCTTCATCTCCCTGCAGCACCCGACATGGTGTGTTGGTGGAGGGTCTGCAAGGTCCATGGCCACCCCAGCCACCTCCACCTTGCCTGCCTCATGGGGGTTTGTGTCAGAGGACACCTTCTCCTTTCTTTCTAACTTCTTAGGGCCCTGGCCCCTCGTTCAGCCACTCAGCAATTTCCTAAGCAGGCCGTGTCTTTTGATATGGCCTGCTTCTCTGCCCCCAAAACAAAGAACTCTTGCTCCCATCTTGCCATTAGGCCATGTTTGTACACTTTCTCATGCCCTTCTCCCTGGGCTAACCTTCTCAGCAAAGCCCAGGCATGCTCTCCTTCTCTGCTCTTTTTGTCCATGGGCATAGCAGACTCTGGGTTGATTTCCCTTTGCAGGATCTCTCACAGGTATTGCTGCTGCTGCATCTGTAGCTCCACCTGCACTTCCTTCTGCGTCTGTTGGTTTTCTAGGAGCTGCTGGAGAAACCCCTAGATCTGCTTTGGCTGCTTAGCCAGTCCCTGGAACTGAAGTGGGAAATCCAGCGACCAGCTTGGTCCCTTGATACACCTGCTTGGGGGAGGGATAGCTCAGTGGTTTGAGCATTGGCCTGCTAAACCCGGGGTTGTGAGCTCAATCCTTGAGGGGGCCATTTAGGGATCAGGGCAAAAAACTGTCTGGGGATTGGTTCTGCTTTGAGCAGGGCGTTGGACTAGATACCTCCTGAGGTCCCTTCCAACTCTGATATTCTATGATTCCTTCAGCAACCAAGACTTCCCTCACGGATCACAGGGGGAACTCAATCCTGCCAACTATGCTAATCATAAATGAATCTATTCATCGTTAGGTGCCCCCCGGCAGCCAGGCATGGCATCACAGCCCTCTCGCTGGGCTAGCGTCCCCCATCCATGGTCGCTCCAGCACCACGGCAGTTTCTCTGCCTGGTAACTCCGGCCAGGTCACCACCTTTAGTCCACCCTTCTGGGGCCCAGCTTGCCTCACACAAAGTCCAAAGAGGTCTTTCCACAGACAGAAGTCCTTCTGCCATCGCTGGGGCACTTGCTCAGCCTGTAGCCCCCTTGCTGGGCTTGGGAACCCTCTCCAGGTGCGTGTACACCGCCTCCTCTGGGGCCGGTAGGGGAACCCAGTCCCACCCTGACATTGATAGCAGCTCAGGGCCCTGGACCCAACAGCTAGGTCTGCACCTTTCTCTTTGCTGCACTTTTCCAACCTCTCTTCTCAAGTTCCCCTCCAGGCTTTCCTTGCTGCTCTGAACTTCCTACCTCGTTCTCAATCCTGTTGCTACCCCAGCTGGGGTGTACCACTGAAGTCTGGCTCTTTAGGGGGGCGGATATGGTGCCTCTCAGTTCGGGCTCATTCTGTAATCAGCTTTCTGTGAGTGCCAGGGGGCTCCATTTCCCCTTCCACTAGCTCCCCATTTACAGAGAGCCAGAGCAGTACCTGCCACAGGGAGCAGGAGTTGCTGGTGGCCTCAGAGGCACAGGCCCTGCAGCGCCTCGGGCACCTGGCGCAAGTGCCGCATGATACGGAGCTGGCGCATCACATTGGCCGTGACGTCCTCCTGCTGCAAGGGAACGAGAACCTGTCTGAGACTCAGACGCCTCCGAGGAATCAGGGGGAATTAACGGCCCCTGGAACCAGCAGCATTTCCACCCAGCCCCTGCCCACCTCTGAGGGATGGATTCCCCCTCCTGACCCCCAGGATGGAGTCTTGTTGTCCTTCCTAGTGACCTCCAGTGGCAACCCCCCTCCTTGTACGGGGAGCTCCTGCCACCTCCCCGTCAGTGCCCCTGACAGCTGTTCCACCTCCAATCCACAGCTCAAGTTCTCAGACCCCTCTCTTCCAGCCCCACCCAGGTTGGGTAGGGAGGGGACTGTAGCGGGGGGGGCAGGAGGGATTCTGGTAGCAGTGAAGTGGGATGTGGGGAGGTTGAGACCTTTCCCCAAGTCACCCCAGCCACTAATGCTGAAGCCGCAGGATGGCAGCCCTGGTGAATGGGACGGATCGGCAGCCCCTGCTGACTGAATCCTCCTGTTCTCTCCAGCAGGGCCGGCTTTAGAAAGGGCGGGGCCCAATTCGAACCTTTTTGGTGGGGCCCCGGCAGGGATGACTAACAAAAAAAATAATGTAAAAAAAAAGCCTTTCATTTCTTCCATGTATTATTTACTTTCCATAACTATATAAATAATAAAATTATATATTCTGTACATTGCATCATATATGCTGTTGATCGGTTATTAATGAGCTCCATTTCACATGTCTGGGTCGCCGCCACGCCCTGGGGGTCAGGGCCCAGGGCTCCCCTGTTTCTACCGCCCCGGCCCTTTAAATAGCCGCAGGAACTCTGGGGAAGCAGCGGGGCTCCAGTGGCTATTTAAAGGGCCGGGTTGGTAGAGGCAGCGGGAGCCCCGGACTTTTTAAATAGCCCCCAGAGCCCCGCAGTCCTACCCCAGGGCTCCAGCAGTGGGGGTCTGGTGGCAACTTAAAGGGCCTGGGGCTCCGGCCCCTGCTGGGAGCCCTAGGTCCTTTAAATTGCCCCCTGGGGAAGCCGAGCCACCCTGGTGTAAGGGGACTGTTGCCCCCTTACTAACACTCAGTGGGGGTGTTTTGGTTGGCTAGCTCCCAGCACTAAAAGGGAAAGGGTCGATGGCAAATCAGGAGCCTGAGACTGACAGTCCCCAGGTACAATGGGGAGAGGCCAATGCTCCAGATCAGCCTGATTGACAGGGCGGGCAGGCTAATCAGGGAGTCAGGAGGCCAGAGGGGGTCCCGTCCTCCCTGTGAACTGGAATGGCCTGAGTCAGACAGAGTGGGGCCGAGCTAAGGAGAGAGCAGGGGCCTGAGCTAAGCTGCTGGAAGCAGAGCGGCAGCCCCAAAGCCAGAGCACAGCCAGAGAGAGCAGAGCTGCCCTGGGAGCAGAGCTGCAGCAACCAGAGCCAGAGGGGCCAGACAAGCAGCCAGGGAGCAGGTCAGAGCTGGGAGCAGAGTCACAGAAGCAGCCTGCAGAGCAGTGCTGTGCTGGGGGCAGAGCTGCAGCAACCAGAGCCAGAGGGGCCAGAGAAGCAGCCCAGGGAGCTGAAGGCAGAGCAGCAGCAGCAGCCGTGCTGAGGCCGAGTGGAGCTGGAGCAGAGGCTGGAGCAGTCCGGAGCTGGGGCTGGGGCAGTCCGGAGCCGTGTGCAGTCCGAGTGCGGTGAGCAGCTGGGGAGAGTGAGGGGGACCCTGGGCAGTGGGCCCAGCACAGGGAGACGCCTCAGCCAAGAGGCCTTGCAAGCCAGACTTGCAGGGGGATCATAACCCCGACCGGGCGGGGGCGACGCTGGAAAAAGGGTCCTGCCACCTAGAGCCTGAGAGCGTGTGGCCACCACCGGAGCAAGTGTCCAACCCACAGCGTCCCTGCAGCACAGACAGGGCCTGAGAAGCAGGCCTGGGACCTACAAGGAACAGACTGAACTGCCCTGACGTTCCAGAGACACTGTTTGTAATGTTCCCTGCCACAGAGCAGGGTGATGTGTTTTCCTTTAACCTTTCCCATTTTTCCTTATTCTTTTTTAAAATTAATTGTTAATTAAACAACTTGTATTTGCTTTAAATTGTATGAAATGATCAGTGGGTCAGGGAGGTGCCCAGTGCAGAGAGAGTACCCCGGAGTGGGGACACCCTAGCCCCTGTCCTGGGTGACCCCCGCAGGGTTGGGGGTCGAGCCCCCCAGGAATCCTGGGCCCAGCCTTGTCGGGGTTTATGAGGACTCTGCCAGACAGGAGAGTGGAAGGGGAGCCCTCAAGGGCAGGGAGGCCTCTGGGTAAAGGAAGTGGGAGCGAGGACTCGGATCCTTTCGCTAGCCCACTTCACCGGGGTAGTGCAGAAACCAGGAAAGTTCCCCACAATAGCGGGACCATTCCCCCGCTTACACTGGTACAGCGCACCGGCTCTTGCAGGTACACCGTACCGGGGCTTGGGCCCGGGGCCTGATTCAGGGGAATTGGTTGAATTGGCCTAAAGCCGGCCCTGGTGGGGGTATGGCCACAGCGCCGCAGGGAGGGGAACCCTGAGGTGTGGGGGCTGGGGTGGGTACTGGGAGTTCCTCCTGAAGGGACGGGGGTTGGCCAAGGTCACTCAGCCCCGAGGTGTGGGAGGGGGACTGACTGAGGGCACTCAGAGCCCCAGGAAGTGGAGGGGGGGCTGAGGGGAGGGACTGGCCAGGGGCACTCAGAGCTCAGGGGAGGGGCTTTCCGCGGGTGGGGGGGGGCACTCACAGCCCCAGGAGGTGGGTGGGGGAGGGGCGCACAGGATTTCAGGAATTCCCTGGCAGTGAAGAGCTGCTGGCGGCAGGGAGGAGCCAGTCGTGACAATCCCCACTTGGGATCCCTGACTGGGCTAGTGGCTATGGGGGCCCGTGGCCAAGCTGCAGTGGAAGGTGACCTGAAGGAAATGCCTCGGCCTCCAGCTAGGAAGGGCCTGGGCCAGCAATGACCCACCGCGCAGTGTCCCAGCTCCCTGCCCCACACCTGCGGGGCACGGCCCCTCCTCTGTAGGGAGGTTGGCATGTACCTTAGTGCTGCTTCCTCCATCCCCAAAGGCCTCTCCCAGCCAGTCTCTGGCAACCCCTGCCGTTCAGTACGCACATTACCCTGCTGTGACATACCGGGGGGGGGAACCCCTCGGGGATAGGGGGGCTGTCACACAGCTGGGCAATTTAACCCGGCTGGGCAGGAGTGACTGTCTCCCTGGAGCTGGGGTCTCAGCCCAGGTGTCTCTCTGCCCTTCCCCCCAGTAGCGCCCCACATTGAGTTCCAGCCCCACATTCACACCCACAAGTGCTGGTGGGTTCCAATCCCAGCTGAACACGCCCACCCGGCCCTAGTGCAGAGCAGAAGGGCCCAGAGCTGCCCCACAGACCCTCTGGCTCTCCGAGCCAGCTCTTACCCATCACTGCAGCACATCTGGCCCATGCTGAACGCTCCTGCTCTGTGCAGAGAGGCTGGCACTTCTCGCTCCTGCCGTACGAGGGGCAGGTGCTGCTACCGACTGCTCCCCCTATCCCCCGCCCTGCTGCGCTCTGGGATGCTGCCCTGCTGTGGAGCTCTCAGGTGTCTTGAACTGGAATTTGTTTGGAGAGAAACTGCTAAGGAGCCTTATCAGCCCCGAGCAGAGAGTACCTGGGAGCCTGCCTGGGTCGGGCGGGTCTGGTACAGCCTCCCCCCAGATAAGGCTCTTCCCTGGACCTGCCACTCATTGGAATCTGGAACGATTCCCTCCGAGGTAACACCCGGGGCAGCCAGGGCAGGGCAGGGTACGGCCTGCTCCCCTGGAGCGTTAGGGCTTTCAGGAGTCAGAGGTGCCAGCAGAGCAGGTTGTACGTTAAAGCAGCGAAGGCAGTTGGGGGGCAGAGGAATTGGGTGCTTTGCCATTGCACTTGATCAGCTCAATTTGAAAATTCTTTCAAAGGAAATCCAGATGTATACATCTGACTGGGGTACATGTACACACATACACACGCACACTCACATGTGCACACACTCATGTGCACATACACGTACACACATACATACGCACATGTACACATACACATATATACAGACGTACACATACACGCACACACGCTGTCCCTGGAGCGCCCCAGGATGCGACTGACGGGGTGGCTGGCTATTATGGAGGCAGAAGGGGGTTAGGAGAAAATAATCAAGAAGAACTTTTGCTGAAAATGCAAACCTAAACTGGAAATCTGTGCAGGGCTGGGTCAGCGAAAATGATCTTTTGAGCTGTTCTTATTAACCGTGGTCCTGTACTTCCTGGTTTGCGTCGGACCCAGGCAGGAGACTGGGCTGCTCTGAGCTGTAGAAGCCATTGGAATGAGCCAGGTCGGAATGAGCCAGGCCCTCAGAGCCTTCTGCCACCAATCGCCCCAGCAGTCACTGATCCAAACCAAAGCACGTCCTTCCAGTCAGGCAGTTTCATATGCACACGTCCAACCCTTGGTTTGCCACTCAGACACCACGGTGATGGGCACAGTAAGGCCCGAGAGACGCTAAACAGGCAGACAGACAAGGAAATAGTGGCCCTGCCTACAGGTGTGTGTGTGGTGCAAACGGATGAACACCAGTTGCTGGCTGAAGGCACAACCTTAATTCCTGCATCTCCTGTCTGTCAGCTATCGTTCGCTTGGCAGCCAGAGCTCCGATTTCTAACGCAGCGTTTTGCTCTGGCCTATTGTAGTTCTCATGTCCGGGGGCGCCTTGGCCCCTGCTATCAGGAGCGGTGCTAAGGAGGCTGCTTTTCAAAGGTCCTTAAGTAGGGTTGTCAACTTTCTACTTGCACAAAACCAAACGCCCTTGACCCAACCCCTTTCATGCCCTTCCCCAAGGCCCCACCCCCACTCACTCCAGCCCAGCCCACCTCTCTCAGTCGTTCGCTCTCACACCCTCACTCACTTTCACTGGGCTGGAGCTGGGGGTTGGAGTGCAGGGAGGGGTGAGGGCTCCGGTGGGGATGCGAGCTCTGGGATTGGGCTGGAGATTAGGGGGTTGGGGTGCCAGAGGGGGATCCGGGCTGGGACAGAGGGTTGGGGTGCAGACTCTGGGAGGGAGTTTGGGTGCGGGAGGGGGCTCAGGGCTGGGGTGGGGGTGTGGGGTCTGGGAGGGATTAGGGTACAGGAGGGGGTTCCGACCTGGGGCAGGGGGTTGGGGTGCCGGGTGTGAGGTCTGGGAGGGAATTTGGGTATGGGAGGGGGTTCCGACCTGGGGCAGGGTTTCTGGGTGCGAGCTCCGGCCAGGCGGCGCTTACCTCAGCCAGCTCCTGGTCAATGGCACACCGGTGCTAATGCAGGCTCCTGACCCCTGGTCTCCCTCCGCTGGCAGGCTCTGAGCAAGGCCTGCCCAGAGAACATGGATGACGAGCTCTCGATCCTGCTGACAGCACCCCCCAGCACAGACAAACTCCAGCACATCTTGGAGGTGAGCAGAATGGGGAGGGGCCGCAGGGGGTTTACCTTAGCCCTGGGGACTCCTAGAAAGAAGAGACTGGAAAATCCATGTTTCTATTGGATCCTTCCGAGTATGCATTGGTGATATAAACTCACTGGGTGACTTTGGGGTAACTCACTTCCCCCTTACGGCATCAGTCTTCTCCACCATCAAATCTACACTGGGGAAGAAGGACAGAAGCCCCGACAATCACCTTCACCTCTGGGTGTCTGGTCCTGGGAACCGAAACCAACTGGACTATGTGCCCCATCTCCTAAACTGCCCTATCTTTCCCTCCTAGGGCCTTGTCCTTAGTGCTCAGCCTGGCCCCTTCCCAGCTTGACCCTCACCTTTAAAGGACGCTCCAAGCCCCTCCCATGCCTGCTTCCCTTGGGGTCTCTCTCCTGGCTGAGTACAGGCTGCCCTTCTATCTCTCAGCAGGCCTGGGTCCTAGTCACAGGCTGCGTCGTGTCACGTGACCCCCACACTTATTCCCTTCACCCTAGGGACCTGCATCACCTGGGCCAGGTGCAGTTGAGCTCCAACCCCTTTCCTGGCCATCTCACCCTGGGACAGGTTGAAACTGGTAACCTGTGGGTAACAGTAACTGGTTGCTCCCAAAGGTGCTGAAGACACAATGGAAGAGGAAATCCTTTGGCCTGGATTGAAATTATTCCGACTGAAAGTGAATGAGAGAAAATAGGTCCAGAGTTCTCTTCCTAGCAGCAGAAAATGTAGCGATTGATAGAGGTTCAGGTCAGAAAGGACCATTATGTGCATCTAGTCGCCCCTCCTGTATAACTCAGGGCTAGAATGTGACCAAGTGGTTCCTTCAGTCAACCATAGCATGGGACTGAGCCAGAGCACGTCTTTTGGAACGACATCCACATGCAGGAGAGCCAGCTGGCTACCAGAAAATCTCTCTTCTGCAGTGACGTGGGGTTAAGGGACATGGGGGAAAAGACATGGAGGCTGTGACTAAACTTAGAGCAGCAAGGCCAGGAAAACCAGGGTTAGGTCCCAGGCCTGGCTATCAGATCTGCTGTTTTCTATTCCTGGCTTTGGGACCATGAGCGAGTCTCTGCACCGCTGGGTGCCTCGGTTTCCCCAGCTATCAAATGGAGCTAATCAAGGTTTTGTTTGTTCTCCCCATTTTACAGGGTGGGAAACCGAGACACAGTTGGGACCTGTCTACACTACAGGTCTGTCGTGCGTTTATAATCTGCTGACCCCCACATGTTGTTCAGAGCCTATGGACAACACAGCTCCTAAAGTGTGTTTGTTCTCTGCTTATCCCGTATGTACCAGCAGGGCTGGACAGCATTTCTCACTGTGCTGTGGGGAGCAGGTCCTGGGTACTAAGGGTCTGAAGAAGCTCTCAAGGACTAATTTTTTAAAATAATTGTTATCAATGAATTGGGAGAAAACATACAATCACTGCGGATAAGATTGGGGGGTGACAAAATACAGGCAGAGTGGTAATTCCTGATGGGGAGAGGGCAGTGATACAGAGCGATCTGGCTCATTCGGCCAGCTGGACCCATTCAAAGAAAACAAGTTTGAGCAGAGCCCAATGCAAGGGCCTATACGCGGCAACAAGGCACGCCGGCCACACCTCCAGAATGGGGACGTGGATCCAGGAAAGCAGTGACTCTGAAAAGGATTTAGGGGCCAGAGTGGAGAAGCCACTCAACATGAGCTCCCAGTGTGATGCTGTGGTGAACAGGGCTAAAGCCATCAT
>NW_027053414.1:0-33000 GCF_011386835.1 Chrysemys picta bellii
TCAAGAAGCGAGAAAAGCTGATGGGCCTGTGCACTTCTCAGCGCAGTGTGCTGAGCATGTGGGTCAGACGGGGGAGGGGCGTGGTGGTTCTTGGCTCCTGCAGGAATTTGTTCCACTGACCTGACCTGGCTCCCAAGCGTGCTCTGGCTCCCGCACAAACAGGCGTCACCCTTGCAATGTGCAATCTGGTTGTGCCAGATTAAAAACTGTATCTGTCCGGTGATATTTGCGTTTCTAGAGCCAGTTCCAGCACCTATTGCCCTCCCAACTTTAACAAAGATTTTGGTGCCCTTGGTTGTGGGAGGAGGATGGTAGAATATCACAGTCTACCCTCACCTCGCAATGAACCCTGGAGGTAGCAGGGGGCTCCCCACTCTACCACCCTTCTGTCTGGGAGAGGCTGGGACTGGAGTACCTGGGGGCTCCCTCACAGCCAGTGCTGCTGCAGCACCTCCTACTGGGAGAGCCTGGTATTGCACTAGCAGAGCTCCTGTCATATTCTCTTGCTAGCGTTTCATTGTTTTCTCTGGAGATTTTAATTCTGCATCGCCCAGTTATAATTTCTTGAGGCTCCTTACGTGTTTGTTCCTCAGGTTCTTCTTTGTCTGGAGATGACGAATGGGGTGGCTGGGCTTCCTCTCTGCCTTTTGCAGTTACAGCAGGAAAGCCTGGAATAGCAGAGAAACGACTATCACTTGAGATCATGTTCTGGGAAATAACCCGACACAGACTGGCCATCCAGAGAGCAGTTTGCACCCTAGGGCCATTTGTTTGTGTTAGTAACACCAGCGCCATCCCTGATCCCACCCTGTAACTCCTCTGCCCTCCCACAGCCTAATATTGTATTGCCTTTCTGCTGCACCAACGCCACCGTCAGGGCTTGGTCTCCATCTGATAGATGGGGAAGTGAGTAGAGGTGAGACACAGTGACACACCTAAGGCCATACTGCAAATCAGTGGCAGAGTGGGGAAGAGAGCCCATTTCTTGACTCTTAACTCTGTATTCAGTCCTCTAGAGCATAGCCAGCCTTCCTCGATCTGTCCCTGCAGACCCAGGATCCAGCCTGTTGCTCTCTCCCCTGTGCGGCTGTTTTAAAGGGAAAACATTTAAAGTGGAAAAAAACGTCAGCTCTTCTTACCTGGAGGAAGGGAACTTATATCACCACCGCGCACTGCAAAACAAACATCAGAGAGTGAGATCAGGACCCTCAACCCCCTGTGGAGAAGTATCCCTCTCCCACCTTTTCCCCACTGTCCCTGTCCTGCTCTCAGCCCCTTTAGAAAGAAGCCTTTTATCCCAGATGGCTGTGTCCCTCTTCCCCACTGAATGGTGCTGGGGCTCTGCTATTTCTAGCCTGCTGGGGCAGCAGGGTGAGACCCATAAAATTATTAATCTGCAGACTTGCTGCTCTCTGACCGGATAGAAAGACTATGGGGTCGGCTGCTGCCTGTTAGATGTGAAAACAGTACCTAAGCTCCTCCCACTAGTGAACAAACCCCACCCCTCCTAGCTGGAACTTCGATCCCACCGTCTCCTTATGCAAGTGATCACGATCTGATCCCGTTTATAATGTGAAAGCAAAGTCCAGACAGGTAATATATATCCTTGCTGCTTTAATAGGGCCAATTTCACAAAGCTAAAAACAATTATGAGACAAATCAGCTGGGAGGAAGAATTTAATCAGCAAAATGTGAATGATAATTGGGAATAATTTAAGAGCACCTTACTAGACGCCCAAAAAGCCACAGTCTAGAAAGAAGGCCGTACTGGTTTAAAAAAACCAACCTGCTTTAGAGGGATGTGAAGGCAGCTATTCAAAATAAAAAATAATATACAACAAATGGAAGAAAGGGTAAGCTGATAGTAATGAATATAAATCAGAAGTTAGGAATTTCAATTGTAGAAAATTGATAAGGGATGAAAAAGGACACAAGGAGACATCTATGGCAGAGATAAGAACAATAAAAAGGAGTTTTTTAAATACATTAAGAACAAAAAGAATCCTGACAATGGTATTGGTCCATTACAAGATGGAAATGGTAGCATGATCAGTAATAATGGAGAAAAGGCAGAAGTGTTCAATAAATATTTCTGTTCCATATTTGGGGAATAAACAGATAATATAGTCTCATCATATACACCTCTACCTCGATATAATGCCGTCCTCGGGAGCCAAACAATCTTACCGCGTTATAGGTGAAACCGCATTATATCGAACTTGCTTTGATCCGCTGGAGTGCACAACCCTGCCCCCTGGAGCCGCTGCTTTTCTGCGTTATATCCGAATTCGTGTTATATCGGGTCACGTTATATCGGGGTAGAGGTGTACCTTTAGTATCTTGGAAGGATCTTAACAGAAGCTACCAAAATTAGATATTTTTAATTTAGCAAGTCCAGATAACTTGCATCCATGAGTTTTAAAAGAGCTGGCTGAGTAGCTCATTGGCCCATTAATGCTGATTTTCAATAAGTCTTGAAGCGCCAGGGATGTTCCACAAGACTGGAAGACCACTAATATTGTGCCAATTTTTAAAAAGGGTAAATGGAGTGACCTTGTAATTCATAGATTCATAGATTCTAGGACTGGAAGGGACCTCGAGAGGTCATCGAGTCCAGTCCCCTGCCCTCATGGCAGGACCAAATACTGTCTAGACCATCCCTGATAGACATTTATCTAACCTACTCTTAAATGTCTCCAGAGATGGAGATTCCACAACCTCCCTAGGCAATTTATTCCAGTGTTTAACCACCCTGACAGTTAGGAACTTTTTCCTAATGTCCAACCTAAACTTCCCTTGCTGCAGTTCATTGCTTCTTGTTCTATCCTTAGAGGCTAAGGTGAACAAGTTTTCTCCCTCCTCCTTATGACACTCTTTTTACCTGAAAACTGCTATCATGTCCCCTCTCAGTCTTCTCTTTTCCAAACTAAACAAACCCAATTCTTTCAGCCTTCCTTCATAGATCATGTTCTCAAGACCTTTAATCATTCTTGTTGCTCTTCTCTGGACCCTTTCCAATTTCTCCACATCTTTCTTGAAATGCGGTGCCCAGAACTGGACACAGTACTCCAGTTGAGGCCTAACCAGTGCAGAGTAGAGTGGAAGAATGAGTTCTCGTGTCTTGCTCACAACACATCTGTTAATACATCCCAGAATCATGTTTGCTTTTTTTGCAACAGCATCACACTGTTGACTCATATTTAGCTTGTGGTCCACTATAACCCCTAGATCCCTTTCTGCTGTACTCCTTCCTAGACAGTCTCTTCCCATTCTGTATATGTGAAACTGATTGTTCCTTTCTAAGTGGAGCACTTTGCATTTGTCTTTGTTAGACTTCATCCTGTTTACCTCAGACCATTTCTCCAATTTGTCCAGATCATTTTGAATTATGACCCTGTCCTCCAAAGCAGTTGCAATCCCTCCCAGTTTGGTATCATCTGCAAACTTAATTAGCATACTTTCTATGCCAATATCTAAGTCGTTGATGAAGATATTGAACAGAGCCGGTCCCAAAACAGACCCCTGCGGAACTCCACTTGTTATACCTTTCCAGCAGGATTGGGAACCATTAATAACTACTCTCTGAGTACGGTTATCCACCAGTTATGCACCCATCTTATAGTAGTCCCATCTAAGTTGTATTTGCCTATTTTATTGGTAAGAATATTATGCAAGACCGTATCAAATGCCTTACTAAAGTCTAGGTATACCACATCCACCGCTTCTCCCTTATCCACAAGACTCGCTATCCTATCGAAGAAAGCTATCAATTGGTTTGACATAATTTGTTCTTTACAAATCCATGCTGGCTATCATCATTTTTTATCAGCTATATTTCCATAGAACCTAGGAGCCCTAGTCATGGGCCATTATAATAGATGCTGTACAAGCACAGAACAAGTCCTTTCCGCAGCATTTTCAACCAGGTTGGCTGAGATCCACCCCCTTTGTAATATCAAGACAGCTGGTGCTTGTCCTCACAGATTGAAGGATGGCAAGGTGTCTTATGCACTCCTGCCCTCCCCCAAATATACCAGAGCAGACCTTTGATGCTCACCTGAAAATAGTTTCCCCTCCACACTGTTTACCTCTTCCTGTTAATTTCCTTCTAAAGTCTCTGCCAGTTTTTCATTACTGTCTCCTACCCCCTGTTTGGAGAAGTTTGTCTCAAAACACTCTACCTTTGAGTGGCCTGCTTTTAACTATACACTGAGAGAATGTAGTATTTAGTACATATACATAATTCCTCACATATTTTCCATATATACCTCTCACAGTGACTCTGATGGTCAGTGTGACATGGGTTATCAGTAGACACCTTTCATGACCCCTTTTGGTGAACCCTTGGGATCTGTTATATTAATTTGGATGGAATAAATGGGCTAAAGGTGTTAACATCACTTAGTTACTGTTTCATATTAGACAGTGTTAAATAAGGTTAGGGGTTTGGTATATAGAAACTTTAGCCTGCTTAGTACTATGGCAAACACACCATTATTCTTTCTTTTAACTTTTTATTAAAGATACAAAAAAGATGGAAAACAGTTAAAGCATTTGAAATGTAAAGGGTTATGTAAGGCTTTTATTTTAACTTTTTTTTAAAGCTGGAGAGAGTTTTAGAAGGCAAACTTTCCTTGTTTGATGGTTTTTAGATGGCATTAAAGATGGTAATAACTGCTTTTGGGGGGAAAGAGAAGAGGCTAATTGAGATAAACTGGAGCTGTTGCTAAAGTTTAATTTTGTTTTATTTTAGGTGGTGGTTGGGATTTAGCTGGAGCTGGTAGGGATAGTAATGTAATTTGGATTTCTTTTTTATTTGATTTGGCTAGGACATTTTTTAGGATTAGGATACAGAAGGTCCAGGGTCCCAGGAGATGAGGATGGGGGTGGGGGTGGCAGCATTTTGATGAAGCTTACTTCAGAACCTCTGTCTGATTTTCCCCCAAAAATCTCTTTTTAAGGACCCAAAAATACAGTGATGGGTAGAAAAACCCATCCCCTTATTATTTTCTACCAATTAGGCCTAATATTTGACACACCAATTTTGGTTTATTAATTTCTGGTTTTACATGTTCTGTTTTTAATAAGCATGATTTTAACATAGTCCTTGAATCATATCAGCTTGGCCTGTTTGTTTGGACTCATTTCTCAGAGGTCCATTCCTCAGAGGTCCAGTTTTCTAAATCTTCTTTATCATATTTGTTGCTTTCCTCTGGACTCTCTCCAATTTGTCCACATCTTTCAAAAAGTGTAGCGTCCAGAACTGGACACAGTCCTCTGCTGAAACCTCCCTGAGTAGAGCAGGACAATTGACTCCCATATCTTACATATGACATTCCTGTTAATACATCTCAAAATGATAACCTTTTTCGCAACTGCATCACATTTTATAGGCCTGTCAGCCTGACATTGATCCTGGCCAAGATAATGGAGCAGCTGATATGGGACTTGATTGATAAATAATTAAAGGAGTGAAATGAAGTTAATGGAAATCCAGGTGTGTTTATGGAAAATAGATCCTGTCGAACTAACTTGATATATTTTTTGGACGAGATTACAAATTAGGTTGATAAAGGTAATAGTGCTGATGTAATATACTGAGACATCTGTAAGGTATTTGACTTGGTACCGCATGATATTTTGATTACAAATCTAGAATGATATAAAATTAACAACAAACACATGAAATGGATTAAAAACTGGCTAAAATCATCGAGCGGGTGTGTTTCCAGTGAGGGATTGGTTCTTGGCCCTACACTATTTAACATATTTATCATTGACCTGGAAGAAAACATAAAATCATCACTGATAAAGTTTGCTGATGATACAAAAATTGGGGGAGTGGAAAGATCACTGATACAGAGCCATCTGGAGCACTTGGTAAGCTGGGTGCAAACATACAATATTCATTTTAATACAGCGAAATGTAAATGTAAACACCTAGGACCAAAGAACGTTGGCCTTGATTACAGAATGGGGGACTCTATCCTGGGAAATAACGACTCTGAAAAAGATTTGGGGCTCATGGTGGATAATCAGGTGAACATGAGCTCCCAATCTGTGGCCAAAAGGGCTAATGCGATCCTGGGATGCCTAAACAGGGAATCCCAGGTAGGAGCAGAGAGGTTATTTTACTCTGTGTTAGTCACCAGTGTGACCACTGCTGGAATCCTGTGTCCAGTTCTGGTGCTCACAATTTGAGAAAGAGGTTGATCAATAGGAGAATGTTGAGAGAAAAGCCACGAGAATGGTTAAAGGACTGGAAAACATGCCGGGGCAAGGAGCTCAATCTAGGTAGTTTAACAAACAGAAGGTCAAGGGGAGATCTGATCACAATCTATAAGTACAGAACAAATATTTGATAATGGGCTCTTCACTCTCACAGAGAAAGGTCCAACACAACCCAAAGGCTGGAAATTGAAGCTAGACAAATGCAGACTGGAAAGAAGGCACAAATTTACAAGGGTGAGAGTAATGAACCATCGAAACAATTTCCCAAGGGTCGCGGTGGATTTTCCATCACTGGCCATTTTAAACCCAAGATTGGCTGTTGGCTGTTTCTAAAGGCTCCGCCCTAGGCTTTATTGTGGGGCAGTTCGACAGCCTGTGTGCTACTGGAGGTCTGACACTAGACGATCACAATGGTCCCTTCGGGCCTTGGAATCTACCCCTAGGAATCCACTCCTGGTCTGTGGGAGGAGGGGTTTTCCTCCTTCTTCCTCTCCTGGCTTCTGGGAGCTGCACATTCCTGCCTCCTGCAGGGATGGGGCACTCTGCATTCCTTTCCATTCTCTCCCCACCCTCCATGCAGATGAGGCAAGGCCCAGGCTCCTCTCCTTCCCTCCTGCCCAATGTGTGCATGTTCTGGGCAGTCCACACATGGCCTCCCCCCCACCTCTAGGAGCAGGGTGCAAGGAGGTGACCCTTCTCCTTTCCTGCAGTCCCTCCCCCCACCCCCCCATTCCATTCCCTTCCACCCCACACACACAGAGCACCATCAGGCTGGATGGCTTTTATCTGGCAAACAACAAATCTAATAAAGAACAAAAGTAAAGTCTCCTGGATAAGCAATTGCCAGTAGGATCACCCTGGCCCTGCCTGGCCCCCTGAGTTGCTCTGGGTCTCACTGGGGGTCTCCCTGCGGGAATGATCCGGATGCTGTTAAAGCTCAGACATTCCCTGGAGATGCGCCCTGGGCAGTAAAATCTATTGGCTCTTCATTCAGCGATCCTGGTTGTGCTTTCCTTCAGTTCAGCCGATCCGTCCCCTTGGTAAAGGCCGTCACCAGCCCCTCGTAAGGACAACACCACGCAGCTTCTCCCTCCTCCCCCCGATCACCCACTCTCCTGCCCACCCCATCCAGTCGCATCTCCCGCACTCCCCTCCCTGCTGACCCTCCCATCATCGCCCTGCACTTACTGCAAGGAACCACAAAGACAGTGCAGTGATTGGTCAGCCCTTGGTGACGCAGGCTCCTGGCATCTTCCAGATGTTCGCCTTTGAATATCAGTCTAAGCCCATCAACATCGCCGGGGTGGATGTTTTCCTCTATCACCTTCCTCTTCAGATCCTCCCCGGAGTCATCCCAACGCACATCCACGGCACCCGCGCTGCCAGTTAAGGTTCTAATAAAGACTGTGCCCTGGGCCCCACCAGTGGCTGCAGAGCTCCCAGTGGGTCCCTGCTCCATAATGCCTGAGCCCCACGGGGCTGCCTGTGCAGACTGTGCTCTCAGACCCGGGCGGTGGATTCCTCAGAGCCCCCCGCCTCCTTCCTCCGGATTTAGGGATCTTCTCTGCCCCCAGCAGAGCCCCAGCTCCCAGGGACCCCGGGTGAAGCGAGCCCTAGGCCGGCCTGTCTTTCCTCCCACCCTGCTCAGAGCTCTCAGCCACTTCCTGAGAAAGTGAAACTCCCAGTTGGCCAGGAGCCCAGGCCTCGGGGCCTGGCTGGGTGTTTCTGAGGCCGTGCTGCGCAGGCTCCCAGGGGGACTGTGGCTTCAAAACAAAACCCGGAGGCTGCTGGCATTTTCTCCTGTGTCGCGCAGCCCCCTTTTTTTGTAGTCTGCCCCACGTCGGCCCCTCTTCATTTCCCCCACTTCTCATGTTAACCCCTCCCTCATCTCTTGCCTCTGCTCCTCTCGCCTGCTTCCTAGAGGGTGTCTGGTTCCCTTCTCTCTCCCTGCTCTCTCCCTCTCCTCTAGTCTGGCCTGCAGAGGTTGAGAAGTAATTTCCTTCCTCTTCCCCCTCCCGCAAGTCTCCCTCCCTCCCTCCGTTCTGGTTCCCTTTCTCCTCCCCTCACCAATGTTCTTCACCCCTGTTCCCCCTTCAGCTCCCCCAGGTCTTACCTTCGTTCCCATCTCCTCTCCCTTCTTCCACCGTTCTCTCATCACTGGCCCGATGGGACCGTGCAGTGTTGTTGTAGCGTGTGGGGTGAAGGATATTGGCGCGATGGGGGTGCGGAGGATGTTAATCTTGTGTATTGGACCAACTCCCGTTGGTGCGAGAGACAAGCTTTCGAGCTCACACAGACTCAGGTCTGGGAAAGGTGCTCAGGGGGTCACAGCTAAACACAAGTTCAGACAGTTTAGGGGAAGCGACATTTTCCCCTTTTGCTCCTCTCCCGCATTGGGCCAACTGAGAGACCCCCCTCCACTCTGAGCAGCTGGGAGGCTGAACTCTCAGGGCCACTGACAGGGAGACAGTGGGGGGCCCTGGGGGAGGGGCGGCTGCAGGATCCTGGCTGCCTGTACCAGCTGCCCCCCAGCTCCTGAGATCAGGACCCTGCCTGCACTCAGCCACGCCAGGCCCAGAGGCTTCTGCCTGGGGCCGGCCAGCAGCTTCTCTTTAATTACCTTCGTGATCCCAATACCTGAGGGAGCTCGCAGTGCAGCAGCCACAGTGCCCTAGAGAGAGCCAGTGCCGCTGGTGCCCGGGCTCCCGAGGGAACTCACCGTGCAACGGCTCCAATGCCCTATATCAGGGGTCGGCGACCTTTCAGAAGTGCTGTGCCGAGTCTTCATTTATTCACTCTAATGTAAGGTTTCGCGTGCCGCTCATACATTTTAACGTTTTTAGAAGGTCTCTTTCTATAAGTCTATAAACTATTGTTGTATGTAAAGTAAACAAGTTTTTTAAAATGTTTAAGAAGCTTCATTTAAAATTAAATTAAAATGCAGATCTTATCAGTTTAGTGCAGTGGGCCAGGGCCGGTGCAAGGATATTTTGCGCCCTAGGCGAAACTTCCACCTTGCGCCCCCTCCCGCCCCCGCACATCGGTTCATGGAGGGGCAAATCCCAACGAGCCTTTATAGACCCCAGGGGCCAGCCATGCCCAGGGGCCAGCCGTGCCCGGAGCTGCTCCCTAGACCAGGTTCCCCACTCCCCGCCCCCTGAACTCCCCTGGAGGGTGCACAGCCCCCCCCCACGAGCCCTCCCCACCGCACCCTGGCGGCCTCCGCTCCGAGTCCACTCACTGGCTTTGCTGGGCTTGGGCCGCTGCAGCAGCTCGGCAGGGAGGAGCTGCCTTCCAGAGGCACCAGAGAGCCAGAGCGTCGGCTTGCGGGGGCGGCGAGCCCCAGCCATGGAGGAGGGGGGCAGCTGCCATCCACTCCCTCCCACTTCCCACCCCGATTGCCCCCATCAGAACACCCAACCCCCCCCCCGCTCCTTGTCCCCTGACTGCCCCCTCCTGGGACCCCTGCCCCTAACTGCCCCCCAGAACCCCACCCCTACCTAAACCTCCCTCTTCCTTGTCCCGTCTGTCCCCTCCTGAGACCCCCCCCACCCTAACTGCCCCCCTAGGACTCTACCCCCTACCCGTCCCCTGACTGCCCCGAACCTTATCCACACCCCCACCCCCAGACAGACCCCCGGTACTCCCACGCCCCATAAAACCACTCCCCACCCCATGACAGGACCCCCAGAACTCCCGACCCATCCAACACTCCCCCTGCTCCCTGACTGCTCCCCAGGACTCCCCTTTCCATGCCCATGCCGGTCAGACGCTGGCTCCACGTGGAGGCAAAACACGCTGCCGGGCTGCCGCGCGCACAGCCCCTCCCCCGCAGAGTGCTGAGGCAGCGGGAGGGGGGAGCTCCGGGAGGGGCAGCAGCGGTAGCGGCTCACACTGCCGGGAGCTGCAGAACCCGAGCGCGGTGAGGGGGGAACCAGGGGGTACCTGCCGCCAGTCTGGGGTCCCTGCCGCTGGCCCCGCTCAGCCTCCTGCCGGCCTGGGGCTCCGTTCACTCAGCCGGCAGCGTGCTGAGCGGGGCCGGCAGCCGGGACCCTGGCTGGCAGCCGCGTGCCAGGCAAAATTGGCTCGCGTGCCACCTTTGGCATGCGTGCCGTAGGTTGCCGACCCCTGATCTAGGTGGTGTTTGCAGGGTGTCCCTGCAGGGCAGAGTTAAGGCTGTCTGGCTGCATTTCCAGAGTTTAACACATTTGGATTCCTTTTAAGTTCCACCTTGACTCTGAATTTCCATGTTTATAAGGCTTGTTTGCAGATAATTGCAACATCTCTGTAAGGTATATTACCTTAAATTGCTAACATGTGTTCTCAGCCTTTATTGCATTTTCACATTATTTTTCTCTGGGATTAGAGATAGCAAAAACAGCACTGCACAGAAATACACCAATTGCACTAAGGTTTCTCCAAGCCTGAGAGACTTCTCTCAGCTGACAGCCCGTCCCACAAATCTGGGGTTCTCTCTGCCATTTGGGAACAGAATGACAAACAAGATATTTAAATCAGGAAAATGCAGCTCCCCTGCTTTAAATGAATCTGGACAGTTGTGGGGCCCGTAACTCCAGGACCATCATCTCGGCAGCCTGTCCGGAGAGGACCCATATCTCTATTACCTCTCTATTCAATATCACTTCCTTGATTCCAACACCAGCCATAGCCCCGGGGGCTATGTAGTGGGGCAGACTGCCCCACTCCGTGAGAATTTGGGCTGCAGCAGGCCAGTGGGCCTGCACAGACGGGTAGCCAATCAGAGAAGGGCTTATTGGGAGCCAATCAGGGCCCGGCTCAGCCCTATAAAAAGGCTGCCCAGGAAGGGAGCAGGCAGTCTGTCCCAGGCCTTTGACAGGGAAGGTCTGTCTCCAGGGTGGGAGACTAGCACTAGAACAGCACAGTGCTTGGCAGGCCCGGGCGAGCAGAAGGGAACTCCAGCCCGGTGTCTGCTAGGATGCAGGCCCTGAGGGGAAGGACCTACCCGGTGTGAGGGGCCAAAGGGGAAGCGGCCCAGGGACGTGGACAGACTGAGGGAGAGAAGGAGGGCAGGACGGCTGCCACTAGAGGGTTCCTCGGTTGGGACCCAGAGTAGTGGGTGGGCCTGAGTCCCCCCTTCTCCCTTGCCTTACACCCAGCTGATGGGAGTAGCCGTCTTGGGCTGCACCAACCCCCTGCCAAAAGGGGTGTGACTTTGGGGGGTGCCTACATTCTCTGGGGCATAGAGACAGCTGATTGACACCCCCTCCCGGAAGGGGGTGTGGATGGACTGAGGGGCACTGCCGGAGGGCAGTGGTCCTGAAGAGTGACACAGGCTCAGACGCCAACCAAGGGCGAGACAACGGGTGGGACATCACCAGAAGAGGGTGCCTCACTGGACTGAGCTAATTCCCAAGACAGCCAGTAGGAGGCGCCAGGTGGTGAGTCTCAACCCTGTCACAGGCTACATGACTGAAAGTCCTGGAAAGTTGCAGGGCATCTGCATGGGACCTAAAAGGCCTGAGGTTTGGGCAGATCTGGCTCCCAATAGCCCCTCACCCAAACACAAAGACAGGAGACAACATGTGGGTGGCTTTCCCTGCCCTTTGGGGCATCTCCATTGATAATGCTGTGACCCTTTAAGGCCACCATACTGCTGTAATTCAGCAATCCAGGTGGAGGATCTTCTGTGCATCTATTCTAATCAGAGCTCATACCGTGTTCATCACCACCTGAGACCTTCCAAGGAGAGAGAAGCAGGCTAATGGCACCTGCGCATTCTGTACCGAAGGAACAGCGGCAGCTCCAGGCACCAGCGCTCCAAGCGCCTGACTGGGGTGGCAAGCCACGGGGGGCAGCCTGCCGGTCCCTGCGAGGGCGGCAGTCAGGCAGCCTTCAGCGGCATGCCTGCGAGAGGTCCGCCGGTCCTGCAGATTCGGTGGCAATTCGGCGGCGGGTACGCCGAAGCTGTGGGAGCGGCCGACCTTCTGCAGTCAAGCCGCCAAAGGCGGCCTGTCCGCTGTGCTTGGGGCGGCAAAAAAACTAGAGCCGCCCCTGCCAAGGAAGAAAGTAAAATTTCAAGAAGCGAGAAAAGCTGATGGGCCTGTGCACTTCTCAGCGCAGTGTGCTGAGCAGGTGGGTCAGACGGGGGAGGGGCGTGGTGGTTCTTGGCTCCTGCAGGAATTTGTTCCACTGACCTGACCTGGCTCCCAAGCGTGCTCTAGCTCCCGCACAAACAAGCGTCCCCCTTGCAATGTGCAATCTGGTTGTGCCAGAGGAGCAGAGTGGTCGGTGGTGCTTGAAATCCTTCACCTGTCCGTTGCCATGACCATTTAGCACCTTTCAAATAAGGCGATCCTACACTCGACAGGGCATTGTGTCGGAAGACAATGGATTGAGGGTAGCACAGGGGTGATGTGCTTGTGAAATCCCATGTCACTAAGTATTCTGTACCAGGGGTTGTAGTCTAAGAAGTAGCCTTTAGGCGCAGGGAGAAAGCAGGGCTCTAGTCCAGAGGGAAAATGGGATTGTTTGGGTTTCTGCCTGAACAGTTTGTGAAGTGTGTGTGTGTGCTTATGAACCCTGTATCTTTACCAAGCTTCAAACTGCATTTTGAATATGCAGCCCTTTGTATTCGCTGTGGTCCATTTGCCTCCATGTTGGGCTGTAATTGCAAATGCGGGTGGGGAAAGAATAACACAAGAGGGTCCTTGACTTAAAATGCTTGGCCATTGAAATGTAATTGCTCTAACCAATAGCGTGCCCCTCCCCCCCATCAGAGGAACTGGGCTAGCAGAGCAGTTGTTTTCCTATGGCGGCCACCTACTAGGGGGTTTGGTCAGGTGTTGAGGCTGGCAGGATGTCACCTGACAGAGGGGATTCAAAGTTATACAGAGGGAGGAGCTGAGCTTCCTGGTTTGTCACTAGCTCAAGAGGAGAGGGAGCAGCCACCCAACATGGAGAAGCCTGATGAGGCGGGGAAAACCCTACCTACCTTCCTTCCTGAGCCCAGGTGGCCCCCAAGCCTTCTAAGGGAAGGGTGAGCTAGGGAGGGGCATTGTGGGTAGGATGGTTGGTGTGTCTAAGTGATTTGTACTCTTTGGGGTATAAAACAGCAATTGTGTTCGGTGCTTGTCCAAGTGTCTGTGTTATTTGCTTACAACTGCTTGTGTGCCGCTGAGAGAGAGACAGTGTAAACCAGACGCTTCCCGCCTTGGGGTGGAGTTCTGGGAAGAGGGTGTGTTTAAGTACCTGAAGGGTTAACACTGAGGCCGGGACGAGGCAGCTGGAGAGCAGGTTCCAGTTCTGAGAAGGGCGCGTTAGACTGCAGATCTGCACGGCAGCAGCGGGCCTACGCACCCCATGACTGGGCAGTGGCTGGACTCCATTCAGGCTCTGGAGGCTTAAAACACCCGGGATTCAGGGACAGAGGCTTGGATTCCCTCACAGCGGAGCAGGGGGCGACTGGAAGGGGCAGCCCAACCAGAGCGGTGACAGAAGGTCACGCAGGTGTGTAGTATTGATACCAGGTTATCTCGGGAGTCCCTAGGACAAGAAAGCTCTGCCCTCTACAAGGTGGGGCTTCTCGGTGCGAGGGTATCCCCACGGAGCAGCCAGGGGTTATACATTAGCTGTAGGAGGGACAGACTCTCCTAAACTTAATTCTAGGAATGATTTTCTTACTGTAAACCAAACAGAAGAGGGGGAGATACATTCTCTGTGAAAGCTCCAGGCACCAGCGCTCCAAGCGCCTGACTGGGGCGGCAAGCCACGGGGGGCGCCCTGGCGGTCCCTGCGAGGGCGGCAGTCAGGCAGCCTTCAGCGGCATGCCTGCGGGAGGTCCGCCGGTCCTGCAGATTCGGTGGCAATTCGGCGGCGGGTACGCCGAAGCTGCGGGAGCGGCCGACCTTCTGCAGTCAAGCCGCCAAAGGCGGCCTGTCCGCTGTGCTTGGGGCGGCAAAAAAACTAGAGCCGCCCCTGCCAAGGAAGAAAGTAAAATTTCAAGAAGCGAGAAAAGCTGATGGGCCTGTGCACTTCTCAGCGCAGTGTGCTGAGCAGGTGGGTCAGACGGGGGAGGGGCGTGGTGGTTCTTGGCTCCTGCAGGAATTTGTTCCACTGACCTGACCTGGCTCCCAAGCGTGCTCTAGCTCCCGCACAAACAGGCGTCACCCTTGCAATGTGCAATCTGGTTGTGCCAGAGGAGCAGAGTGGTCGGTGGTGCTTGAAATCCTTCACCTGTCCGTTGCCATGACCATTTAGCACCTTTCAAATAAGGCGATCCTACACTCGACAGGGCATTGTGTCGGAAGACAATGGATTGAGGGTAGCACAGGGGTGATGTGCTTGTGAAATCCCATGTCACTAAGTATTCTGTACCAGGGGTTGTAGTCTAAGAAGTAGCCTTTAGGCGCAGGTAGAAAGCACGGCTCTAGTCCAGAGGGAAAATGGGATTGTTTGGGTTTCTGCCTGAACAGTTTGTGAAGTGTGTGTGTGTGCTTATGAACCCTGTATCTTTACCAAGCTGCAAACTGCATTTTGAATATGCAGCCCTTTGTATTCGCTGTGGTCCATTTGCCTCCATGTTGGGCTGTAATTGCAAATGCGGGTGGGGAAAGAATAACACAAGAGGGTCCTTGACTTAAAATGCTTGGCCATTGAAATGTAATTGCTCTAACCAATAGCGTGCCCCTCCCCCTCATCAGAGGAACTGGGCTAGCAGAGCAGTTGTTTTCCTATGGCGGCCACCTACTAGGGGGTTTGGTCAGGTGTTGAGGCTGGCACGATGTCACCTGACAGAGGGGACTCAAAGTTATATAGAAGGAGAGGCTGAGCTTCCTGGTTTGTCACTAGCTCAAGAGGAGAAGGAGCAGCCACCCAACATGGAGAAGGCTGATGAGGCGGGGGAACCCTACCTACCTTCCTCCCTGAGCCCAGGTGGCCCCCAAGCCTTCTAAGGGAAGGGTGAGCTAGGGAGGGGCATTGTGGGTAGGATGGTTGGTGTGTCTAAGTGATTTGTACTCTTTGGGGTATAAAACAGCAATTGTGTTCGGTGCTTGTCCAAGTGTCTGTGTGTTATTTGCTTACAACTGCTTGTGTGCCGCTGAGAGAGAGACAGTGCAAACCAGACACTTCCCGCCTTGGGGTGGAGCTCTGGGAAGAGGGTGTGTTTAAGTACCGGGGAGTCTGAAGGGTTAACACTGAGGCCGGGGCGAGGCAGCTGGAGAGCAGGTTCCAGTTCTGAGAAGGGCGCGTTAGACTGCAGATCTGCACGGCAGCAGCGGGCCTACGCACCCCATGACTGGGCAGTGGCTGGACTCCATTCAGGCTCTGGAGGCTTAAAACACCCGGGATTCAGGGACAGAGGCTTGGATTCCCTCACAGCGGAGCAGGGGGCGACTGGAAGGGGCAGCCCAACCAGAGCGGTGACAGAAGGTCACGCAGGTGTGTAGTATTGATACCAGGTTATCTCGGGAGTCCCTAGGACAAGAAAGCCCTGCCCTCTACAAGGTGGGGCTTCTCGGTGCGAGGGTATCCCCACGGAGCAGCCAGGGGTTATACGGTAGATGTAGGAGGGACAGACTCTGCTAAACTTAATTCTAGGAATGATTTTCTTACTGTAAACCAAACAGAGGGGGAGATACGTTCTCTGTGAAAGCTCTCCGGGGGAGACAGCCAGGCCTTAAAGGCCACAGGACAAACCCATCAAGGTGCAGCAAAGCGGCCATTAAAACACTCTCACAATAGCCCCAACCATCACCAGTGGCCTAGCCCAGTACCCCTCCGCAGGGCCGGCTTTAGGCCGATTCAGCCAATTCAGCTCTAAGAGGGCCCCGCGCCGCAGCTCTCCACCCCGCCCCCAGCTCACTTCTCCCTCCTCCCCTCCCCTGCACGCTCCGCCCCCTGCTCCTCCCCCGCCCCTGCTTCCCGCGAATCAGAGGTTTGCGGGAAGTCTGAAAAGAAGCAGGGGCGGGCAGGCAGGCTGGCAGCCCCAGGTAAGCTGGGGTGGCGAGGGGCGCGAGAAGGGTTCCGGGGAGGCGCAGCGCGGCCCAGTCCAGCCCCGGCCAAGCAGCTCACTCTGGCCCCAGTTCTGGCAGAGTGTGCCAGCCGAGCACCCCCGGCCTCAGCGACTCTGACCCGGCTCGGCTCTGGCCTAGCCCGGCCCCCGTGGCTCAGCTCTGGCCCGGCCCAGCCCCCACGGCTCGGCTCGGCTCCGGGCCGGCCCGCCTCCGCGGCTCGGCTCGGCTCCGGCCCCCGCAGGTCGGCTCCGGGCCGGACCCAAACCCCGCGACCCTGGCCGGAGCTCTGGCCGGAATGCGGCCCGATTCCTGGGGGCGGGGCTTGCCGCAAGCCCCGCCCCCAGGAATCGGGCCCCGCTCTTTCTAAAGCCGGCCCTGCCCCTCCAAGCTGAATGGGCTGGGTTTGGAGAGGAGCCAGCAGGATCTTTCCAGAGATGAAGGACTGTGAAATAGGAAACAGAGTCTCTCCGTGGGTAAAAGGCCGTTTGTTCTTGTAGAGGTGCAGACTCACCCCTGCGACACCTCCTGCTGGTCTCTTCTGGGAATTAGCTCTTCCAGCATCCTGGAGCACCATCTGCAGACTGGTGATCCGCCTGTCCTCTGGCCCCCGTGTCCCTCCCTGGACCCCGGTGCCCTTTTAGCTGGGGTGCTGCCCCCTGGCAGTAACCCCTTTCTCTCAGGGTCTTCCCTCCCAGGGGATCCCCCACCTACTATCCCTACCTCGCCTCAGGATAAGGCCACTGCCAGTGTCCAACTAGCCCCCGCTCCCTGGGGCAGACTGCAGTATAGGCCACTCATCATCGGCAAGGTTGGGTTTGGACCTGCTGCCTTGACCTAGCCCTGGGCTGCCCTCTGCAACCCCCAGTACCCCTTGGCCTTCTGCTAGGCTGCAGCCTGGGGCTTTCCAGGCTGGAGCTCCCCAGCTCCTCAGCCTTTCCCCGGCCCTGCTCCACTCAGGTACCCTGTGTCTAGCTCCCTGCAGCCAGGCCCTTCTCCCTCTGAAGGCAGAGAGAGGCTCCTGGCTCACAGCCTCTTTATCCAGGCCAGCTGTGGCCTGATGGGGCATGGCCCAGCTGTGGCTGCTTCCCCAATCAGCTCAGCTGCAGCCCTCTGCCAGGGCTGTTTTAAGCCCTTCCCAGCAGGAGCGGGGGACCACCCGCTACAGTTCTACTGAAGAGTGACGCTCTGAAAGGCATGGGGATGGTCCCACACAGGAGGGTGGGTGCTGGGCCAGACCAAGGAGGTCAGCTCTAGCGTAGGTTCTCTGGGGCAGGACATGGGCAGAAGGCTAATCTGTCTGCTGGATCATGTCAGAACTTTCCTTGTCTTCCTCCTTTTCTGCAACGAAACAGGAAAAACACTTTTCTAAAATTGAGGCAAACATTTGGATATGAGAAAAAATGATTTGTTTATTTAAAAATGTTCCTCTCTTTCATTCCAAATAAAGCTTGGTTAACTGAGAGATCGGCTGTATGTTTGGAAAGATGCAACCCCTTCTTCAGTCTCTAAGGAGAAAACATGCAGAAACCTCGCACAAAGGGGTCTACAAGGTACTGACGGCCGGGAGCCTAAGACCCCTATTTTGTCTAGAGGACAGAAGGAAATGCTCCCCCAGACTGTCAGTAGGAGAAGATGAGAGCAGGTAGATCCTAAGAAGAAATGCTGAGAGACCAAGGAAGAGTGAGAGGTAGCGGTGGCCTAAAGGACACTGTGATTAAAAGCTCCTCGTATCACACCAGCTTTAGGTTGCTGCGTAAGTAACAAAGGGAAGAATATGTTCACACCCCAGACTGGCAGGGGCAGCTGCCGGGAGCACAGGTGGCTGTCAGCGGGATCTCCAGGCCCTAGCTGGATTGTTCCAAGTCCTGTACAAGGTAAGGGTCCGTCTCTCTGAGACTCTGGTAGAGTTCTTCTTGGGCCCGAGCTCCTTTCCGCTCAACCAGCTGCAGTAAGGCCTCGTTCATCACCTTTTGTTTGTTCTGCATACTAAGCACCTCCTCCTCTTCATCACTGTTCATTGCCTCTATGTCCCGTAAGCGCGCCAGGATGGGATAGATCACTCTCATCCGACGACGGAGCTGCTCCCGGTGCTTCTTCACAAAGGACTCGCCTCGAGCTAAAGGAGACACCAGCCCTGCATTACTCTGCTGGGTACGGGAGGTACAACACTGGGTTATTACAGTCCCACTAAATGACCCCATGTCACTGTGGGTGAAACAGCTTCCCCTGCACGGTAGGGCTGTTCTAGCTCAAAGTGTGCGGTCAGTTGCATGAAGTCATTCAGGCTGGAATATGGTTTGTAACGACCCATCCACGCTAACGCTGCAAGGGGCTGGGGCTCTGAGCAGCAGCCAGCACTGCTACACGTTCCAGACCATCCCACCAGCCTGTCCCGGGGGCACAGCGAGGGGTAAGGAGCTGACACTGAGCAAAGGAAAGCTTGGGGTGGACCTCAGGAGCACAACTCTCACCAGTGCCGTACAGAGGGATCCCTTTGTGAGGAAGGGATGGAATCTGTCACTGCACCAGGGCCGGCTCCAGGGCTTTTGCCACCCCAGGCAGGCCAAAAAAAAAAAAAAAAAAAAAAAGCTGCACTCGGCAGCAATTCGGCGGGAGGGCCTTCCCTCTGAGCGGGAGTGAGGGACCCTCCGCCGAATTGCTGCCGAATAGCTGGACGTGCCGCCCCTCTCCCGAGAGGCCGCCCCAAGCACCTGCTTGGTAAGCTGGTGCCTGGAGCCGGCCCTGCACTGCACTGGACAAAGGCAAACGAGAAGGTCTTTCTCCATGTCTAATGTCTATGCTTCAAGCAGGAGAACCGGGCGTGTTAGAGAAGAAATGGATTCCAGCTAAAGCTTGTCAACATTTTTTCAAACTTTTTTCCAAGTGGCTTTTTTAAAAATAAAACTTTGTTTTTTTTTATTCTGAAATTGTCCGATTTCCCCCCCCCCCCCCCCCCCAACAACCTCCTTCCCCTTTGAAATTGACAATCCAAAGGGTTTTCCCTCTTTGGTATTTTACTCATTTCCCCCACCCTCCCGCCTTCCCTTCACTCAGCACCTATTTCTAATTTTGCCACTGAAAAAAACATGGGGGTGGGGGAGAGAAGAGTGAGAGGAAGGGGTAAAACTGGAGAGATTTAAAGTTTGGGGTTTCCAGGTTGAAAAAATTCAGAAATTTTTCTTGTAAATGTTTGAAGAACACCCCTAGAATTAATTATTTTTCCATTAAACATACTGTATTCTGACCAGTTTGAGATTGCGGAAACTGAAAGCTCTGTTAAAATAATACTGACCTGGGAGTGTTTGGGAGGATGCTGCAGGAATTTTAACGTCCCCTAAAAGACAAAGGGAAGGGATCAGTCGAACACCCTGTCACTTCTCTCATTAGCAGGAGGGTCCAGCAACATTAAAGACCATCAGAGGCTAGGGGCAATCAGAGAAGCTCTGCATTCCCAGAGACCTTCTCCTGCTTTGCTAGCAGGTGTCTCAGCTTCTCTAAAGTTATACTGGAGTTTCTCCACCTCACAGGGAATCTTGAAATACTTGGTTAATTTCCTGAGGATAATTTCTGAACTCTCCAGAGGAACCATGATCAAAGATCCTAAAAGTGCATTTAAACCACAGGACTTTGTTCAGTGGATTAGGATTTTTGCCATGGATAAGGAAGATGGCAGAGCTGAGACACCTGATTGAATGAACATCTCCTGCTTCTCTGTACCCCCAACACGCTTAACTTCGATACCTGGGAAGTTATCATGATTCAACAATCAGTTTGCACCTAGAGGATAATAGCGTTATAAGGGAGAGCCAGCACGGGTTTGCCAAGAACAAAGCATGCCAAACCAACCTAATTCCCTTCTTTGACAGGGTAACTGACTTACGGGATAGAGGGAAAGCAGCAGATATGCTATATCTTGATTTTAATAAGGCTTTTAACACAGTCCCTCATGACATTCTCATAAGCAAATTCGGGAAATGTGGTCTAAATTAAATTACTATAAAGTGAGTGCACAACTGGTTGAAAGATGATACTCAAAGAGTAGTTATCAATGGTTTGCTGTCAAACTGGGAGGGCCTATCTAGTGGGGTTATACAGGCATCAGTCCTGGGACTAGTCAATATTTTCATTAATGACTTGTATAATGGATTGGAGAGTATGCTCAGAACATTTGCAGATGTCACCAAGCTGGGATGGGTTGCAAGAACTGTGGAGGACAGATTTAGAATTCAGAACCACTTTGACAAATTGGAGAATTGGTCTGAAATCAACCAAATGAAATTCAATAAAAACAAGTGCAAAGTACTCCACGTAGGAAGCAAAAATGAAACGAGACCTATCTAATGGGGGATAACTGGCTAGGTGGTAGCACTGCCAAAAAGCATCTGGGGTTATAGTGGATCGCAAATTGAATATGAGGCAACAATGGGATGCAGTGCCAGTTGCAAAAAAGGCTAATATCGTTCTGGGATGTATTAGCACGAACGTTGTATGTAAGACAGGGGAGGTAATTGCCCCAGTCCACTCGGCACTGATGAGGCCTCAGCTGGAGCCCTGTGTCCAGTTCTGGGCACCACACTTGAAGAAAGATGTGGGCAAATTGGGGAGAGTCCAGAGGGGAGCAACAACAGTGATAAAAGGGTTAGAAAACTTGACCTGTGAGGGAAGGTTAAAAAACTGGGCCTGTTTAGTCTTGAGAAAAGACTGACGGGGGGAACCTGATAATAGTCTTCAAATATGTGAAGGGCTGTTACAACGAGGACAGGGATCAAATGTTCTCCATGTCCACTGAAGGTAGGACAAGAAGTAACTGGCTTAATCTGCAGCAAGGGAGATTTAGGTTAGATATTAGGAGAAACTTTCTAACTCTAAGGGTAGCTAATCTCCGGAATAGGCTTCCCAGGGAGGTTGTGGAATCCCCGTCATGGGATGGTCTAGGTCAGGGGTGGGCAAACTACGGCCTCTGGGCTGGATCCGGCCCGCAGAATTGCCCCCTGTGGTGCTGCGGTCCCGGCGCCGCTCTCAGAAGCGACCCCCGGGCAGCGGGGCAGAGGGCTTGCCCTTGCCTCCAGGCATCGCCCCCCGCAGTTCCCATTTGCTGGGAATGGGGAACCATGGCCAATGAGAGCTTCGGGGGAGGTACCTGGAGGTGTGGCAAGGGCAGTGCACACAGAGCCCTCCGCCCCCCTCGCCCACAGGGCCCACAGCACTTCCTGGAACAGTGCGGAGCTGGGGACAGGGCAGGCATACAGGGAGTCTGCACTGGCCCCAGTGCGTGCCGCTGCCACCCCGGAGCCCAAACCCCTCCTGAACCCCGCCCCCCAACTCCCTGCCCTAAGCCCCCTGCCAGCACCCCATGCCCCACCTGCACCCCAACCTCCTGCCCTGAGCTCCCTGCTGCACCTCTGTGCACCCCAGCCCCCTGCCCTGAGCCCCCTGCTGCAGTCCGCACCCCTCCTGCATCCCACACTCCCTCCCACACCCCAACCCCCTGCCCTGGCCCTGCATACAATTTCCCCACCCAGATGTGGCCCTTGGCCCAAAAAGTTTGCCCACCCCTGGTCTAGGTTTACTTGGTCCTGCCTCAGCAAAGGGGGCTGCACTTGATGGCCTCTCAAGGTCCCTTCCAGCCCGACATTTCAGCAATTGTATGAGCTTCAGTCACCACGATCAGCTGCCCAGAAGTTCTGAGTAATGGTCTCAAGTTGCAGTGGGGGAGGTCTAGGTTGGATATTAGGAAACACTATTTCACTAGGAGGGTGGTGAAGCACTGGAATGGGTTCCCTAGGGAGGTGGTGGAATCTCCTTCCTTAGAGGCTTTTAAGGTCAGGCTTGACAAAGCCCTGGCTGGGATGATTTAGTTGGGGTTGGTCCTGCTTTGAACAGGGGTTGGACTAGATACCTCCTGAGGTCCCTTCCAACCCTGATATTCTATGATTCTGCTTCAACGTCTTACGTGTGATCCTACCTGGCCTCACAAACGTCTTCCAAACCAATTTCCCATCTTTTCTGTCTTTCATGTGAAGCTTGATTTCCTCCTCCATAGCCGTCATGTAGAGCTCAATATATCACTGCTGGTCTGCGGGGCTTCTATAGCAGAGCTCCAGGTGCTGCAGTAAAGATAAAATGACTTATGAGAGTCTCCCACCTCCGCCAAGAGCAGGAGTGAACGATGCCCATTGTCTGCTGTGTCCATTGTGGTCTCTTGGCTTATACTTAGATTGGAAGCTCTTTGGGGCAGGTCCATCTTTTTGTTCTGTGTTTGTACAGCACCTGGCACAAGGGGGTCCTGGGCACTACCACCATACAACTAATGCATAATAATAATGAATTGTTCAGCTCGTTTTGATGCCTCAGTGGAAGTAGAGGACAATCCTACTTACGTCAGGTGTTATCTTTAGCTCTGATGTACCAGACACCTCATACTGAGATCCAAAGTACAGCGCACTGGTCTGAGGAGGTTTGGGAACGAGCTTTGACTCCCACTTGGTTTCTTCTTCTTCAATGGCCTGTAAATGTCAAGCATTGTCATTTCTGAGAGATACAAACAGGAACCTCTGACCCACAGCCAGCTCCGTCTTCACTCAGAGCATCTCGAGTTGGAAAGGGAAAAGGCCTGTGAGGTCACCTTGGCCATTCTCCAGCCAAAGCAGGCATATTCCCTACACTACGTTCGGCTGGGATCCGGTCCAGCCCAGTCAAAAATAACACAGGTGATGGGACTGTCACCATTTCCCTGCTGGGAACCTCTTGGAGATCCTACCAGACCTCACTCTCAGGAAGTGTTTCCTCAGACAAACCTGATCACCACTGAAAAGATGTCAAGTATCAGAGGGGTAGCCGTGTTAGTCTGGATCTGTAAAAAGCAACAAAGAGTCCTATGGCACTGTGACAAAGTGGGACTGTTCTTAATGTTTCCTCTGAATACTGTGTGGGTGCCTCTGTTTCCCCTACACATTTCTTAAGTCTCTAGGTGGTGGGGAAAGGCCAATGGAGAGATATCCCATCCCATCTCCTAGAACTGGAAGGGACCGTGAAAGGTCATCGAGTCCAGCCCCCTGCCTTCACTAGCAGGACCAAGTACTGATTTTGCCCCAGATCCCTAAGTGGCCCCCTGAAGGATTGAACTCACAACCCTGGGTTTAGCAGGCCAATGCTCAAACCACTGAGCTATCCCTCCCCCCCCCCCCGATGTGCATAAATCACTGACACTGTGTCTCCCTGGCAACAAATGGCCAGGGCCCCTTCCCGCCCTGCAAGGAAATAGCTAAAGGTGAACATAGAGATCAGGTGACCTCCTGGCCCAGGAAAGAGACAAAGCCGGGAGAAGGAGGGGCTGGAGGGGGTTTCAGAGTTGGAGCTACCTGGGGACTAGGAGTGAGGGCAGACGTGGGTGTCTGGCTCTCTGAACCCCATAATGGACCCGGCCGAGGGGTCCCGTTCGCCGCTGTACCTACAAGCTCTGTTTTAGACCCTGTTCCTGTCATCTAATAAACCTCTGTTTTACTGGCTGGCTGAGAGTCACGTCTGACTGCGAAGTGGGGGTGCAGAACCCTTTGGTTTCCCCAGGATCCTGCCTGGGTGGACTCGCTGTGGGAAGCGCACGGAAGGGCATATGCTGAATGCTCCCAGGAGAGACCCAGGAGGTGAAGCCGTGTGAGCTTCTTGCCCTGAAGACAGTCTGCTCCGAGGGAGAGGAGGCTCCCCAAAGTCCTGACTGGCTTTGTGGGGAGCAGTTCCAGAGCATCGCCCGGGGACTCCATGACAGGCACCTTTAAGACTAACAGATGTATTGGAGCATAAGCTTTCATGGGTGAATACGCTGCGTCTGACGAAGTGGGTATTCACCCACGAAAGCTTATTCTCCAATACATCTGTTAGTCTTAAATGTGCCACAGGACTCTCTGTTGCTTTTTACTGAAAAGATGGAGGCCTCTGCTTCTACTTAAAAATAGGATGCGATCAAATACAAGGAAAGACTCTCACAATACATAGAGCAAGGGAGCAGAGAGAAGGCTGCAAACCA
This sequence comes from Chrysemys picta bellii, assembly GCF_011386835.1. NCBI lineage: Eukaryota > Metazoa > Chordata > Testudines > Emydidae > Chrysemys > Chrysemys picta. The sequence continues at coordinate 24,250 of NW_027053414.1, forward strand.
CAATCTTAATTCTGGCATTCTCCAATTAGTGGGTGATTGACGTTGCAACCTTAACACTGTTCTTTTAATGTGTGTGTATTTTCCATAGTGATAACAGGCTATGGGATCTACAGGCAATGTGGGGGTGGCTCCTGGGGTTCTTACAGTGACCATGTGGTCGCAGCCAGTGTAGCTAATGTTGAGTTCTAGCTGCCAACCTAATCCCCCCATCCCCTCGCTCAGAGTTTTCATTTTAACCTGGACTCTCCCGTGCCCCAGGGTGACATTTTGTAAAGAAGATTTTTCATTGCTCGGAAGCTCAGTTCTACATGGAATAGCCCAGGGCGGGGAATGAGGCTGCTGGAGGGAACAGCACCTCCTAGTGGGTGCTTGGGGACCTGGCCTTTAGCTTCAGGAATCACTATGTGGCTGAGTGGTGTGGATATCACACCACGGCAAGCCCGGCCCTGAGCTATTCCTACCTGTCCACTGCTGCATATGGTGCCCCGTGAAGCTTGGTCACACCAACAATACAGTTCTCTTGATCTTCACCTCCTGTTTGAGCCTCCCCCAACAGATAAGGTATCTGTGCTGTGAGACCCCTGATCCCAGGGGTTCTCAAACTGGGGGTCGGGACCCCTCAGGGGGTCACGATCTGGCAGCCTCCACCCCAAACCCCGCTTTGCCTTCAAGCATTTATAATGGTATTAAATATATATTAAAGTGTTTTTAATTTATAAGGGGGGGTCACACTCAGAGGCTTGCTGTGTGAAAGGGGTCACCAGTACGAAAGTTTGAGAACCACTGCCCTATCCATTGGGGTCCCACCCACATGCCTCATGTCAGCGAGTGCTGTGCATCCCTCGGGAGCGCAACTCTCTCCCCCTGGGTACGTGCCCCAGCCCATCACGCACCACTATTAAAAACACAGGAAAACCTGGCTGCCGAGGTGTCTTCTATTTCAGTGACAGTTAGCGTGTACGTCTCTGCCCTTTCCGCTCTGAACGATGCCGTGCTGCCTGGCGTTTCACTATGTGCTTGGCTGTTTGGGTGTATTGATGTGGTTCATTCTCACTCGGTGGTTGTGCAGTGTCCCAGCAATCTTGGTGTTGGGCACACCATATAAATGGGATTGTGGTTTTACCTTCCTGAGTGAGTGGTCGTTGGGTATCAGGTAGAGGTGGAGAGTTATGTCTGCAGCCCTGAGTGCCCGGTAGATCAGCACAAGGGAATGGATGGGAATAAACGTTACGGTCGAACGTATCTTTCTCCAAAGCACGCCGAGCTGGGAGAAGCTGGGATTCTCCAGGACAACTTGGAAGAGATGGATTCTCGTTGGAGTTTCCAGGGTCATGTGGCCAGCTTCAAAATGGGCGATTTGGCATGAACTTAAATCCCTTCTGCGTGCAGTTAGGACAACTAGGAGAATGAGATTGAAACACCCTGAGCTGGCAGTATCTGTACAATGACACACACCAACACACAACAGCCGTTCCAGACGCCTTACAAGTATAAACAACCTCAGGCCCTGCACAGCCCTGCCATCGAATGGGGTGCAGAGAGACGGATGGAGTGAGGAGAAGGGGAAGGGAAGGAAAGGGAGGGGGAGGAAGAACAGACTGGGAGAAAGCCGGGTGAGGCAGGGCCGTCCCTAGACATTGTGGTAGGGTTATCATTCGTCCGGATTCTCCCGGATATGTCCGGATTTTTGAGTTAAAAATAGCATCCGGGGGGAATTTGTAAATGTCTAAAAATGTCCGGGATTTCCCCCCCATGCAGAGTGGGGCACGGCTAGGGTGACCAGACAGCAAATGTGAAAAATCGGGACAGGGAGTGGGGGGGTAATAGGAACCTATATAAGAAAAAGACCCCAAAATCGGGACTGTCCCTATAAAATCGGGACAGCTGGTCACCCTAGGCACGGCTGACAGGGCAGCTGGCCGGATCCTGCCACTCGCAGGGGGCTCTGGCAGCCAGAGCCCCTCCTCCACTTCCCCCTCCGGCTGGGATCTAGAGCTCCTCCCCTCCCCTCCTCTCTCTCCCCCCTGCCCTTCTCAGATCGCCACCTGCCAGGCAGCTCTCAAGCTCCTCCCTCCTCCTCCTCCCCTGCTGCCCAGCGCACCGCACGGTACGGTACGGTACGGTAGGGGGCCAGGGGTGGAGAAGGGGCAGAGGGGTTCTGGAGGGGGGCAGTCAGGAGACAGGGAGTAAGGGGGGATTGGATGGGTCGGGAGTTCTGGGGGTCCTGTCAAGGGGCGGGGAGCGGTTGGATAGGGCGTGGGAGTCCCCAGGGTCTGTCTGGGGGAGGGGGTGTGGATATGGGGTAGTGGTGTGGATAAGGGTCGGGGCAGTCAGGGGACAGGTAAGGGGTAGGGTCCTGGGGGGCAGTTAGGGTGGGGGGTTCTCAGGAGGGGGCAGTCAGGGGACAAGAAGCAGGGAGGCTTAGATAGGGGGTGAGGTCCTAGGGGGCAGTTAGTGGCAGGGGTCCCAGGAGGGGGCAGTCAGGGGACAAGGAGCGGGGGGGGATTCTGAGGGGGTGGGTGGGGCTAGAGCGGGGCTCCTCCCCCCCAGTGTCCTCTTTTTTGATTGTGGAAATATGGTAACCCTACATTGTGGTCTCCCTCAGGCCTCTGTGGGGGTGTGTGTCTCCCCAGGCTTCTGCAGGGGGTGGGGCTGTGCCCAAGGTCTGTGGGGGGCGGCAGGAGCAGGCTTGTGGGGCAGGGGGAAAGCCAGCTGCCAGTACGAGCCAGCTCGCTCCACTTCCTGCTGCCCGGTGAGTGCAGGGCGGGCCCGACCCCTGCTGCAGTCCCCTGGGATGTAGCTCAGGGGAAGGGGTGGAGTGGAGGCGGGGCTGGGGCAGAGCAGGGGTGGGAAGAGTCAGGGTGGGGGCAGAGCAGGGGTGGGGGCTTTGGGGAAGGGGTGGAATGGGGGCAGGGCGGGAGCGGGAGCGGGGGCAGCTTTCCTGGCCAGCTCAGCCAGCTGGGGATTGTATTGGCCGCCGGAGCTGCGTAGGGCACCAGGAAATTTGGGACCATTTGGTGCCCCAAATTTCCTGGTGCCTTACGCAGCCGTGTAGTTTGCGTATGGGTAAGGACGGCCGTGGGGTGAGGGCTGGGAGAAGAGTACCCAGGGAAGGGGTCGCATGGGAGGCTTAAGAGACAGGAGAGATAACAAAAGCACAACGAGAAGGAAACCAAAGGGAGGGAATCAAAACAAGGGACGCTGCCCCCTGAGTAGGAGAGAGAAGGGGAAGCCGTGGGTCTGGGCACAGGGGCAGAGGCAGGGAATGGCCCGCGAGGGGAGATCAGGAGAGCTGGAGGGAGGAAGCGTGGAAGCAGCTGGGAGCGCTCTGGGATATCACACAGAAGAGTCCCCCTGAAGGGAACCACCAGCCCAGGGATTGATGGTGGGAAATAAAGCTTGCGAGATCCAGACAGGAAAACGGAGAGGTGGAAGGCCAGGGAAGGGAGAACCAGGGACAGGGACACAATGGCCTGAATCTCCTCTGGGTCTTCTCCCCAGCCCAGCCTGTCCACTGGGTGTGCACTGGGCATGGAACCACCTCCTGCCACGGGCTCCCCCAATCCCCCTCCTCTCCTGCCCCAGGGGGTCCTTGCACTCCTGTGTGACGGGCACTTGTCTGACCCTCAGGCGCTGGAGATCTACCCACCATCCCCCGCAGGGGGAGCCACACTCTCATCAGGGTGGGGGATCCTCACCCGAACTGGGCTGGACTGTGCCTGGCCCTGCACAGCGAGGAGGAGGAGGGAGAGGCAGCCAGGAGCCTTCCTCTCGGCTGCCTGCTCCCCGGAGCAGGCCCAGGCACAGTCCCCCCTTGTGGTGGAGCCGACCTGGAGCAGGAGCTGGGAGGGGAGCGGAGGGCACAACGCAGAGGCCCCTGGGGCTAGCACTCCCCCACTGCTCCAGGACCCCCCAGCCCCACTGGCTGCAGACTGTGGCTCAAAGCCGCCATCAGCCCCTGACTCCAGCATCGAGCCCAGTGACGCCCCGTTTCTGCCCTACCTGCAAGGCACACGAAGTGGGGGAGGTGCACGGCTCGCACCGTGTTGGGCTCGGCCCTGATGTGGAACAGGGGGCCGGCGACCATCCACTCCTGCCGGGCAGACGGGCTCAGACTCTCCGCCCAGGAGCCGTATTCGTACTCGACGGTCACTGCTGCGCTCACCTCAAAGCCAAGCCCCGTTTCGGAGCAGCGGAAGGAGCCAGCGCTGGGGATGCGAGCTCTGGGGGCACAATGAAAACGCAGACGTCAGGCTTGGACAGGGCTTCTAAGGCCACATCCTGCAGCACGCTGGAGTTCCTACCTGTAGACGGTCCTGTTCTCCTCTGTGCCTGGAACAATCTCTGGCGTTACCTCTGGAAGGATCTGAAAGACAGCGAGTTCCCGTAACTAGGGGCTTCATAACGGTGACTCCTCGTGAGACGTGGACTCTGCCAGTTACGGTAACGCACCGAGTTCCCTGTCCCATCGCTGCAGAGCCTGGCAACGTGTTAACCAGCTGGATTCTGCTTGTCCCAGAAGCCCCATGTGCCATTTCTCTGCTGCTAGGTGCTCCCAGGCTGGCTCAGCAAGGGGGAGGGTCTCACAACCCAGGCTGGCTCAGCAAGGGGGAGGGTCTCACAGCCCAGGCTGGCTCAGCAAGGGGGAGGGTCTCACAGCCCAGGCTGAAGTCCCAGCCCAAACATCTGCACTGCTATTTTTAGCCCTACAGCCCGAGCCCCGTGAGCCCGAGGCAGCTGACCATGCTCTGAGAGTCGATGCCGCGGGTTTCTGATCACCGTGTAGACGTATCCTTAGGATGTAACAGTTCATGATACTGGCAGAGCAGAGCTCAGACTGAAAATGGAACAGAATTGCAGGTAGAAGAGGTGTCCAGCAATCCAGCCTGAGTGAGGCCTGAGCATCATCTAGGGCAGGTAAAGGTTAGATGGACACTGGAAGGGCTGAGGGGGAAGTGGAGAAGAATTAACAAAGACAACAACCAACAAGAAATCCTTGAAGATGCTCCAAAGCAGGAAGCCTGTGACAGTCCAGTGAGTCACCAAAGTACAGGAAGTTGGAGCAATGCTGGGCATTGGAACAGTAAGAGAAGCCATGGATTCCTTGCGTCGCGCTTCTCTAGAAGGTTTTGTCTGAGAGTTCTGAAGGAATAGAAGAAAAAATTGGCCAAGCTGCTAACAAAAATGTGGGATCTATTATTTATTAATACACAGGAAACTTGGTTGTGAAACAAAGAAACAGCTCCACAAGCTCCAAAAAAGGGGGCCGAGCGTAACATTTCCTTGCTGTTGTGGGTTTATGTCAGGTGTGTTATGTGTGTAGCAGACTTAAAAGCTTCACAATCAAGATTTGTATGTATTAATTTCCTAGGTTGTTGCAATATTTGAACAGGGGTAAGGGGGAGACTTCTGGAGACGGTTGTGCCAGAAACCCTCTTGGGAGCTGCCACCCGATGTGCCAAGACCACTGCTACCCCTGCTTTCCCTGCCAGCGCAGGACCCCAGCACCCTGTCTTGCTGAGCCAGACACTCCCATCTGCTCCAACAACGACCCAGGGTTTGAATTACTTGCCCCAAAGCTGCAGGTTTACCTGAAAGCAGCTCACAGAAGTGTGCTTGTCTTTAACACTCAGATGCCTAACTCCCAGTGGGGTCTAAACCCAAATAAATCCGTTTTACCCTGCATAAAGCTTATACAGGGTAAACTCATCAATTGTTTGCCCTCTATAACACTGATAGAGAGATATGCACAGCTGTTTGCCTCCCCAGGTATTAATACATACTCTGGGTTAATTAATAAGTAAAAAGTGATTTTATTAAATACAGAAAGCAGGATTTAAGTGGTTCCAAGTAGTATCAGACAGAACAAAGTAAGTCACCAAGCAAAATAAAATAAAACACGCAAATCTATGTCTAATCAAACTGAATACAGATAATCTCACCCTCAGAGATGCTTCAGTAAGTTTTTTCCTCAGACTGGACACCTTCCAGGTCTGGGCACAATTCTTTCTCCTGGTACAGCTCTTATTCCAGCTCAGGTGGTAGCTAGGGGATTCCTCATGATGGCTCCTCCCCTTTGTTCTGTTCCACACCCTTATATATCTTTTGCAAAAGGCGGGAATCCTTTGTCCCTCTCTGGGTTCCCACCCCCTCCTTCTCAATGGAAAAACACCATGTTAAAGATGGATTCCAGTTCAGGTGACATGATCACATGTCATTGTAAAACTTCATTGCCCACTTGCGAGTACACACATATACAGGAAGACTCACAGGTAAAACACAGCCATCTGCAGACAATGGTCCTGGTTAATGGGAGTCATCAAGATTCCAAACCACCATCACTGACACCCACCCCTTGCTGCCCCCGGCCCCGCCCCCACTCCACCCCTTCCATGAGGCCCCACCCCTGCCCCACCTCTTCCCTGCCCCCATTCCAACCCCTTCCCCGAAGTCCTCATCCCAACTCTGCCCCCTCTCTGCCCCCAGGCGGTGCAGGAGGGGTGCAGGGTGTGATGGGGGCTCAGGGCAGGGAGTTGAGGTGCAGGAGCTGTGTAGGGTACGGCGGGGGCTCAGGGCAGGGAATTGGGGTGCGGGAGGGTGTGGGATGTGGCAGGGGCTCCAGACAGGGGGTTAGGGTGCAGGAGGGGTGCGGGGTGTGATGGGGGCTCAGGGCAGGGAGTTGAGGTGCAGGAGGTGTGCAGCAGGGGGCTCAGGGCAGGGAATTGGGCTGTGGGGTGCAGGAGGGGTGTGGGGTGCGGCAGGGGGTCAGGGTGCGGCAGGGGGCTCAGGGCAGGGAGTTGGGGTGCAGGAGAGGTGAGAGGTGCAGCAGGGGGTCGGGGTGCAGGGTGTGGCAGGGGGCTCAGGACAGGGAGTTGGGGTGTGGGAGGGGGTGGGATGTGGCAAGGGGCTCCAGACAGGGGGTTGGGGTGTAGGGTATGGGCTCCGGCCTGGCGCCGCTTACCTAGAGCGACTCGAGGGTGGCAGCACCTCACTGAAGAGACAGGCTCAGGACTAGGGCAGAAGGGCAGGGGAAGGGCAGTCTGCCCTGGCCCTAGTGAGGAGGGACACTAGGACCTGCTGGAAGCCGGCAGCCTGCAGAGCAGAGCGGATTCAAGTGCGCTGCAGGCTCCTGAGTCACCATGTGCTGCAGGCTCCAGGCTCCGGGGCAGTGAGGAGGCAGCAAGTGGGGGCTGGGAGACACTCTGGGGGAGGGGGGAGCGCGGGGGGGGGCAGGTGCCCCAAACATTGGGGAGCAGTGCATGGGGAGCTTAACGGGCACAGAAAATAACTTGGGGGGCGGGGGTGAGGGGAGTTTGGCGGCGACAGGAAGTAACGGGGGGGGGGGGGCGTGTGGGGAGCTCCGCGGGTCGCGTGTTTGAGAGCCCTGGTCTAGACTGTTCTCAGTGATAGCAGATGACAGAACAAGGAGCAATGGTCTCAAGTTGCAGTGGGGGCGGTCTAGGTTGGATATTAGGAAAAACTTTTTCACTAGGAGGGTGGTGAAGCACTGGAATGGGTTACCTAGGGAGGTGGTGGAAACTCCTTCCTTAGAGGTTTTTAAGGTCAGGCTTGACAAAGCCCTGGCTGGGATGATTTAGTTGGGGTTCGTCCTGCTTTGAGCAGGGGGTGGGACTGGATGACCTCCTGAGGTCTCTTCCAACCCTGATATTCTATGATTCTATGAAGGAATATCAGGACTCAGAGGAGCCAACCTCAAACCACTCACCACACGAAGAGCCAGCTTCCTCCAGTACACAACCGACTTCCTCCACAAACTCCGCAACATTAACAGCCTCCCTCAGAACACCAGCCTTGCCACAATGGATGTCACTTCCCTATAAACCAACATCCCTTGCAATGTGACAGCATAGCTCCTGGCCTCAAATATCTACATGACAATGGACAGTCTCAGAGATCCTCCCCAAACACATCGTCAGATTCATCCATTTCATCCTCCCCCAGAACAATTTTACATTCCACAACAAACACTGTACAAACCATGGGAACAGCCATGGTGTGAGGATGTCTCCCCAATATGCCAATCTCTTCCTGGGCCACCTTGAAGATGCATTTCTGGACAAATGCATCACAGAACCAATGATATACCTGAGACACATCAATGATATTTTCATCCTCTGGTCAGACAACTTAAACTCCCTGATGGATTTCCACCACAACTTCAGCAACCACCACCCCTCCATTAAACTCTCTCTGGAACAGCTCCACACCAGCATCGTCCTGGACATCACGATCAGCTTCAACAATGGAACCCTACAGACAACTGTATCCCACGGATCACTGCACCTACCTTCATAGATCCAGTAATCACCCGCAACACATCAAGATATGTGCTATCTACAGCAGACACTCAGATACCACAGAATATGAGCCGAGGAGAAAGTCCGGGATATGCACCTTAATACACTCAAAACCTCCTTCACCAAAGAAGGACTCTCCACCAGAGAAGTAGATCACATCATGGAATGGACCCAAATACCCCAAGAGAACCTGCTTCAACACAGCAATAAAACCTCCTCCAACTGCATGCCCCTAGCTGTCACCTATGTCGGGGACTTTTTAACCCAGACGGCAAGGTTCGTTGTCTGACCGCAGAGTGAGAGACAGGCAACACTAGCAAGGTCCAATACAAGCTCTTTATTGAAGAGTGCACACAACAATAGAGAGCGGCCCGTTTCCAGAGAGAACCAGCCACGATTACAATAACTAGTGAGATTATATAGACAGTTCTAT
>NW_027053415.1:0-33000 GCF_011386835.1 Chrysemys picta bellii
AGCTGCGAGCAGCGGAAGCAAACAAACAGGGCGGCTAACAGGGGACTTTGAGAGGGGGTTCTCATTGGAGGAGAAGGTACCTGTATTTGCACCTGTCCTTGTTGGTCTTGTGTGTTGGTTTGTAGGGGCCGGCAGGGGCTGGGGGCTGTGAGGGACGCCGAGCCCTGAGTATTGGGCGGGGCTTGGCTGATCAAGGGGCCCATAAAAGCGGCCGCCCAGCCGGGCAGCGGTACAGCTGCGAGCAGCGGAAGCAAACAAACAGGGCGGCTAACAGGGAAGTTTGAGAGGGGGTTCTCATTGGAGGAGAAGGTACCTGTATTTGCACCTGTCCTTGTTGGTCTTGTGTGTTGGTTTGTAGGGGCCGGCAGGGGCTGGGGGCTGTGAGGGACGCCGAGCCCTGAGTATTGGGTGGGGCTTGGCTGATCAAGGGGCCCATAAAAGCGGCCGCCCAGCCGGGCAGCGGTACAGCTGCGAGCAGCGGAAGCAAACAAACAGGGCGGCTAACAGGGGACTTTGAGAGGGGGTTCTCATTGGAGGAGAAGGTACCTGTATTTGCACCTGTCCTTGTTGGTCTTGTGTGTTGGTTTGTAGGGGCCGGCAGGGGCTGGGGGCTGTGAGGGACGCCGAGCCCTGAGTATTGGGCGGGGCTTGGCTGATCAAGGGGCCCATAAAAGCGGCCGCCCAGCCGGGCAGCGGTACAGCTGCGAGCAGCGGAAGCAAACAAACAGGGCGGCTAACAGCGGAGTTTGAGAGGGGGTTCTCATTGGAGGAGAAGGTACCTGTATTTGCACCTGTCCTTGTTGGTCTTGTGTGTTGGTTTGTAGGGGCCGGCAGGGGCTGGGGGCTGTGAGGGACGCCGAGCCCTGAGTATTGGGCGGGGCTTGGCTGATCAAGGGGCCCATAAAAGCGGCCGCCCAGCCGGGCAGCGGTACAGCTGCGAGCAGCGGAAGCAAACAAACAGGGCGGCTAACAGGGGACTTTGAGAGGGGGTTCTCATTGGAGGAGAAGGTACCTGTATTTGCACCTGTCCTTGTTGGTCTTGTGTGTTGGTTTGTAGGGGCCGGCAGGGGCTGGGGGCTGTGAGGGACGCCGAGCCCTGAGTATTGGGCGGGGCTTGGCTGATCAAGGGGCCCATAAAAGCGGCCGCCCAGCCGGGCAGCGGTACAGCTGCGAGCAGCGGAAGCAAACAAACAGGGCGGCTAACAGGGGACTTTGAGAGGGGGTTCTAATTGGAGGAGAAGATACCTGTATTTGCACCTGTCCTTGTTGGTCTTGTGTGTTGGTTTGTAGGGGCCGGCAGGGGCTGGGGGCTGTGAGGGACGCCGAGCCCTGAGTATTGGGCGGGGCTTGGCTGATCAAGGGGCCCATAAAAGCGGCCGCCCAGCCGGGCAGCGCTACAGCTGCGAGCAGCGGAAGCAAACAAACAGGGCGGCTAACAGGGGACTTTGAGAGGGGGTTCTCATTGGAGGAGAAGGTACCTGTATTTGCACCTGTCCTTGTTGGTCTTGTGTGTTGGTTTGTAGGGGCCGGCAGGGGCTGGGGGCTGTGAGGGACGCCGAGCCCTGAGTATTGGGCGGGGCTTGGCTGATCAAGGGGCCCATAAAAGCGGCCGCCCAGCCGGGCAGCGGTACAGCTGCGAGCAGCGGAAGCAAACAAACAGGGCGGCTAACAGGGGACTTTGAGAGGGGGTTCTCATTGGAGGAGAAGGTACCTGTATTTGCACCTGTCCTTGTTGGTCTTGTGTGTTGCTTTGTAGGGTCCGGCAGGGGCTGGGGGCTGTGAGGGACGCCGAGCCCTGAGTATTGGGCGGGGCTTGGCTGATCAAGGGGCCCATAAAAGCGGCCGCCCAGCCGGGCAGCGGTACAGCTGCGAGCAGCGGAAGCAAACAAACAGGGCGGCTAACAGGGGACTTTGAGAGAGGGTTCTCATTGGAGGAGAAGGTACCTGTATTTGCACCTGTCCTTGTTGGTCTTGTGTGTTGGTTTGTAGGGGCCGGCAGGGGCTGGGGGCTGTGAGGGACGCCGAGCCCTGAGTATTGGGCGGGGCTTGGCTGATCAAGGGGCCCATAAATGCGGCCGCCCAGCCGGGCAGCGTTACAGCTGCGAGCAGCGGAAGCAAACAAACAGGGCGGCTAACAGGGGACTTTGAGAGGGGGTTCTCATTGGAGGAGAAGGTACCTGTATTTGCACCTGTCCTTGTTGGTCTTGTGTGTTGGTTTGTAGGGGCCGGCAGGGGCTGGTGGCTGTGAGGGACGCCGAGCCCTGAGTATTGGGCGGGGCTTGGCTGATCAAGGGTCCCATAAAAGCGGCCGCCCAGCCGGGCAGCGGTACAGCTGCGAGCAGCGGAAGCAAACAAACAGGGCGGCTAACAGGGGACTTTGAGAGGGGGTTCTCATTGGAGGAGAAGGTACCTGTATTTTCACCTGTCCTTGTTGGTCTTGTGTGTTGGTTTGTAGGGGCCGGCAGGGGCTGGGGCCTGTGAGGGACGCCGAGCCCTGAGTATGGGGCGGGGCTTGGCTGATCAAGGGGCCCATAAAAGCGGCCGCCCAGCCGGGCAGCGGTACAGCTGCGAGCAGCGGAAGCAAACAAACAGGGCGGCTAACAGGGGACTTTGAGAGGGGGTTCTCATTGGAGGAGAAGGTACCTGTATTTGCACCTGTCCTTGTTGGTCTTGTGTGTTGGTTTGTAGGGGCCGGCAGGGGCTGGGGGCTGTGAGGGACGCCGAGCCCTGAGTATTGGGCGGGGCTTGGCTGATCAAGGGGCCCATAAAAGCGGCCGCCCAGCCGGGCAGCGGTACAGCTGCGAGCAGCGGAAGCAAACAAACAGGGCGGCTAACAGGGGAGTTTGAGAGGGGGTTCTCATTGGAGGAGAAGGTACCTGTATTTGCACCTGTCCTTGTTGGTCTTGTGTGTTGGTTTGTAGGGGCCGGCAGGGGCTGGGGGCTGTGAGGGACGCCGAGCCCTGAGTATTGGGCGGGGCTTGGCTGATCAAGGGGCCCATAAAAGCGGCCGCCCAGCCGGGCAGCGGTACAGCTGCGAGCAGCGGAAGCAAACAAACAGGGCGGCTAACAGGGGACTTTGAGAGGGGGTTCTCATTGGAGGAGAAGGTACCTGTATTTGCACCTGTCCTTGTTGGTCTTGTGTGTTGGTTTGTAGGGGCCGGCAGGGGCTGGGGGCTGTGAGGGACGCCGAGCCCTGAGTATTGGGCGGGGCTTGGCTGATCAAGGGGCCCATAAAAGCGGCCGCCCAGCCGGGCAGCGGTACAGCTGCGAGCAGCGGAAGCAAACAAACAGGGCGGCTAACAGGGGACTTTGAGAGGGGGTTCTCATTGGAGGAGAAGGTACCTGTATTTGCACCTGTCCTTGTTGGTCTTGTGTGTTGGTTTGTAGGGGCCGGCAGGGGCTGGGGGCTGTGAGGGACGCCGAGCCCTGAGTATTGGGCGGGGCTTGGCTGATCAAGGGGCCCATAAAAGCGGCCGCCCAGCCGGGCAGCGGTACAGCTGCGAGCAGCGGAAGCAAACAAACAGGGCGGCTAACAGGGGACTTTGAGAGGGGGTTCTCATTGGAGGAGAAGGTACCTGTATTTGCACCTGTCCTTGTTGGTCTTGTGTGTTGGTTTGTAGGGGCCGGCAGGGGCTGGGGGCTGTGAGGGACGCCGAGCCCTGAGTATTGGGCGGGGCTTGGCTGATCAAGGGGCCCATAAAAGCGGCCGCCCAGCCGGGCAGCGGTACAGCTGCGAGCAGCGGAAGCAAACAAACAGGGCGGCTAACAGGGGACTTTGAGAGGGGGTTCTCATTGGAGGAGAAGGTACCTGTATTTGCACCTGTCCTTGTTGGTCTTGTGTGTTGGTTTGTAGGGGCCGGCAGGGGCTGGGGGCTGTGAGGGACGCCGAGCCCTGAGTATTGGGCGGGGCTTGGCTGATCAAGGGGCCCATAAAAGCGGCCGCCCAGCCGGGCAGCGGTACAGCTGCGAGCAGCGGAAGCAAACAAACAGGGCGGCTAACAGGAGACTTTGGGAGGGGGTTCTCATTGGAGGAGAAGGTACCTGTATTTGCACCTGTCCTTGTTGGTCTTGTGTGTTGGTTTGTAGGGGCCGGCAGGGGCTGGGGGCTGTGAGGGACGCCGAGCCCTGAGTATTGGGCGGGGCTTGGCTGATCAAGGGGCCCATAAAAGCGGCCGCCCAGCCGGGCAGCGTTACAGCTGCGAGCAGCGGAAGCAAACAAACAGGGCGGCTAACAGGGGACTTTGAGAGAGGGTTCTCATTGGAGGAGAAGGTACCTGTATTTGCACCTGTCCTTGTTGGTCTTGTGTGTTGGTTTGTAGGGGCCGGCAGGGGCTGGGGGCTGTGAGGGACGCCGAGCCCTGAGTATTGGGCGGGGCTTGGCTGATCAAGGGGCCCATAAAAGCGGCCGCCCAGCCGGGCAGCGTTACAGCTGCGAGCAGCGGAAGCAAACAAACAGGGCGGCTAACAGGGGACTTTGAGAGGGGGTTCTCATTGGAGGAGAAGGTACCTGTATTTGCACCTGTCCTTGTTGGTCTTGTGTGTTGGTTTGTAGGGGCCGGCAGGGGCTGGGGGCTGTGAGGGACGCCGAGCCCTGAGTATTGGGCGGGACTTGGCTGATCAAGGGGCCCATAAAAGTGGCCGCCCAGCCGGGCAGCGGTACAGCTGCGAGCAGCGGAAGCAAACAAACAGGGCGGCTAACAGGGGAGTGTGAGAGGGAGTTCTCATTGGAGGAGAAGGTACCTGTATTTGCATCTGTCCTTGTTGGTCTTGTGTGTTGGTTTGTAGGGGCCGGCAGGGGCTGGGGGCTGTGAGGGACGCCGAGCCCTGAGTATTGGGCGGGGCTTGGCTGATCAAGGGGCCCATAAAAGCGGCCGCCCAGCCGGGCAGCGCTACAGCTGCGAGCAGCGGAAGCAAACAAACAGGGCGGCTAACAGGGGAGTTTGAGAGGGAGTTCTCATTGGAGGAGAAGGTACCTGTATTTGCATCTGTTCTTGTTGGTCTTGTGTGTTGGTTTGTAGGGGCCGGCAGGGGCTGGGGGCTGTGAGGGACGCCGAGCCCTGAGTATTGGGCGGGGCTTGGCTGATCAAGGGGCCCATAAAAGCGGCCGCCCATCCGGGCAGCGCTACAGCTGCGAGCAGCGGAAGCAAACAAACAGGGCGGCTAACAGGGGAGTTTGAGAGGGAGTTCTCATTGGAGGAGAAGGTACCTGTATTTGCATCTGTCCTTGTTGGTCTTGTGTGTTGGTTTGTAGGGGCCGGCAGGGGCTGGGGGCTGTGAGGGACGCCGAGCCCTGAGTATTGGGCGGGGCTTGGCTGATCAAGGGGCCCATAAAAGCGGCTGCCCAGCCGGGCAGCGCTACAGCTGCGAGCAGCGGAAGCAAACAAACAGGGCGGCTAACAGGGGAGTTTGAGAGGGAGTTCTCATTGGAGGAGAAGGTACCTGTATTTGCATCTGTCCTTGTTGGTCTTGTGTGTTGGTTTGTAGGGGCCGGCAGGGGCTGGGGGCTGTGAGGGACGCCGAGCCCTGAGTATTGGGCGGGGCTTGGCTGATCAAGGGGCCCATAAAAGCGGCCGCCCAGCCGGGCAGCGCTACAGCTGCGAGCAGCGGAAGCAAACAAACAGGGCGGCTAACAGGGGAGTTTGAGAGGGAGTTCTCATTGGAGGAGAAGGTACCTGTATTTGCATCTGTCCTTGTTGGTCTTGTGTGTTGGTTTGTAGGGGCCGGCAGGGGCTGGGGGCTGTGAGGGACGCCGAGCCCTGAGTATTGGGCGGGGCTTGGCTGATCAAGGGGCCCATAAAAGCGGCCGCCCAGCCAGGCAGCGGAAGCAAACAAACAGGGCGGCTAACAGAGGAGTTTGAGAGGGAGTTCTCATTGGAGGAGAAGGTACCTGTATTTGCATCTGTCCTTGTTGGTCTTGTGTGTTGGTTTGTAGGGGCCGGCAGGGGCTGGGGGCTGTGAGGGACGCCGAGCCCTGAGTATTGGGCGGGGCTTGGCTGATCAAGGGGCCCATAAAAGCGGCCGCCCAGCCAGGCAGCTGAAGCAAACAAAAAGGGCGGCTAACAGGGGAGTTTGAGAGGGAGTTCTCATTGGAGGAGAAGGTACATGTATTTGCATCTGTCCTTGTTGGTCTTGTGTGTTGGTTTGTAGGGGCCGGCAGGGGCTGGGGGCTGTGAGGGACGCCGAGCCCTGAGTCTTGGGCGGGGCTTGGCTGATCAAGGGGCCCATAAAAGCGGCCGCCCAGCCAGGCAGCGGTACGGCTGCGAGCAGCGGAAGCAAACAAACAGGGCGGCTAACAGGGGAGTTTGAGAGGGAGTTCTCATTGGAGGAGAAGGTACCTGTATTTGCACCTGTCCTTGTTGGTCTTGTGTGTTGGTTTGTAGGGGCCGGCAGGGGCTGGGGGCTGAAGGGACGCCGAGCCCTGAGTCTTGGGCGGGGCTTGGCTGATCAAGGGGCCCATAAAAGCGGCCGCCCAGCCAGGCAGCGGTACGGCTGCGAGCAGCGGAAGCAAACAAACAGGGCGGCTAACAGGGGAGTTTGAGAGGGAGTTCTCGTTGGAGGAGAAGGTACCTGTATTTGCACCTGTCCTTGTTGGTCTTGTGTGTTGGTTTGTAGGGGCCGGCAGGGGCTGGGGGCTGTGAGGGACGCCGAGCCCTGAGTATTGGGCGGGGCTTGGCTGATCAAGGGGCCCATAAAAGCGGCCGCCCAGCCAGGCAGCGGTACGGCTGCGAGCAGCGGAAGCAAACACACAGGGCGGCTAACAGGGGAGTTTGAGAGGGGGTTCTCATTGGAGGAGAAGGTACCTGTATTTGCACCTGTCCTTGTTGGTCTTGTGTGTTGGTTTGTAGGGGCCGGCAGGGGCTGGGGGCTGTGAGGGACGCCGAGCCCTGAGTATTGGGCGGGGCTTGGCTGATCAAGGGGCCCATAAAAGCGGCCGCCCAGCCGGGCAGCGGTACAGCTGCGAGCAGCGGAAGCAACCAAACAGGGCGGCTAACAGGGGACTTTGAGAGGGGGTTCTCATTGGAGGAGAAGGTACCTGTATTTGCACCTGTCCTTGTTGGTCTTGTGTGTTGGTTTGTAGGGGCCGGCAGGGGCTGGGGCCTGTGAAGGACGCCGAGCCCTGAGTATTGGGCGGGGCTTGGCTGATCAAGGGGCCCATAAAAGCGGCCGCCCAGCCGGGCAGCGGTACAGCTGCGAGCAGCGGAAGCAAACAAACAGGGCGGCTAACAGGGGACTTTGAGAGGGGGTTCTCATTGGAGGAGAAGGTACCTGTATTTGCACCTGTCCTTGTTGGTCTTGTGTGTTGGTTTGTAGGGGCCGGCAGGGGCTGGGGGCTGTGAGGGACGCTGAGCGCTGAGTATTGGGCGGGGCTTGGCTGATCAAGGGGCCCATAAAAGCGGCCGCCCAGCCGGGCAGCGGTACAGCTGCGAGCAGCGGAAGCAAACAAACAGGGCGGCTAACAGGGGACTTTGAGAGGGGGTTCTCATTGGAGGAGAAGGTACCTGTATTTGCACCTGTCCTTGTTGGTCTTGTGTGTTGGTTTGTAGGGGCCGGCAGGGGCTGGGGGCTGTGAGGGACGCCGAGCCCTGAGTCTTGCGCGGGGCTTGGCTGATCAAGGGGCCCAAAAAAGCGGCCGCCCAGCCGGGCAGCGCTACAGCTGCGAGCAGCGGAAGCAAACAAACAGGGCGGCTAACAGGGGACTTTCAGAGGGGGTTCTCATTGGAGGAGAAGGTACCTGTATTTGCACCTGTCCTTGTTGGTCTTGTGTGTTGGTTTGTAGGGGCCGGCAGGGGCTGGGGGCTGTGAGGGACGCCGAGCCCTGAGTATTGGGCGGGGCTTGGCTGATCAAGGGGCCCATAAAAGCGGCCGCCCAGCCGGGCAGCGCTACAGCTGCGAGCAGCGGAAGCAAACACACAGGGCGGCTAACAGGGGACTTTGAGAGGGGGTTCTCATTGGAGGAGAAGGTACCTGTATTTGCACCTGTCCTTGTTGGTCTTGTGTCTTGGTTTGTAGGGGCCGGCAGGGGCTGGGGGCTGTGAGGGACGCCGAGCCCTGAGTATTGGGCGGGGCTTGGCTGATCAAGGGGCCCATAAAAGCGGCCGCCCAGCCGGGCAGCGGTACAGCTGCGAGCAGCGGAAGCAAACAAACAGGGCGGCTAACAGGGGACTTTGAGAGGTGGTTCTCATTGGAGGAGAAGGTACCTGTATTTGCACCTGTCCTTGTTGGTCTTGTGTGTTGGTTTGTAGGGGCCGGCAGGGGCTGGGGGCTGTGAGGGACGCCGAGCCCTGAGTATTGGGCGGGGCTTGGCTGATCAAGGGGCCCATAAAAGCGGCCGCCCAGCCGGGCAGCGCTACAGCTGCGAGCAGCGGAAGCAAACAAACAGGGCGGCTAACAGGGGAGTTTGAGAGGGGGTTCTCATTGGAGGAGAAGGTACCTGTATTTGCACCTGTCCTTGTTGGTCTTGTGTGTTGGTTTGTAGGGGCCGGCAGGGGCTGGGGGCTGTGAGGGACGCCGAGCCCTGAGTATTGGGCGGGGCTTGGCTGATCAAGGGGCCCATAAAAGCGGCCGCCCAGCCGGGCAGCGCTACAGCTGCGAGCAGCGGAAGCAAACAAACAGGGCGGCTAACAGGGGAGTTTGAGAGCGGGTTCTCATTGGAGGAGAAGGTACCTGTATTTGCACCTGTCCTTGTTGGTCTTGTGTGTTGGTTTGTAGGGGCCGGCAGGGGCTGGGGGCTGTGAGGGACGCCGAGCCCTGAGTATTGGGCAGGGCTTGGCTGATCAAGGGGCCCATAAAAGCGGCCGCCCAGCCGGGCAGCGCTACAGCTGCGAGCAGCGGAAGCAAACAAACAGGGCGGCTAACAGGGGACTTTGAGAGGGGGTTCTCATTCATTGGAGGAGAAGGTACCTGTATTTGCACCTGTCCTTGTTGGTCTTGTGTGTTGGTTTGTAGGGGCCGGCAGGGGCTGGGGGCTGTGAGGGACGCCGAGCCCTGAGTATTGGGCGGGGCTTGGCTGATCAAGGGGCCCATAAAAGCGGCCGCCCAGCCGGGCAGCGCTACAGCTGCGAGCAGCGGAAGCAAACAAACAGGGCGGCTAACAGGGGACTTTGAGAGGGGGTTCTCATTGGAGGAGAAGGTACCTGTATTTGCACCTGTCCTTGTTGGTCTTGTGTGTTGGTTTGTAGGGGCCGGCAGGGGCTGGGGGCTGTGAGGGACGCCGAGCCCTGAGTCTTGGGCGGGGCTTGGCTGATCAAGGGGCCCAAAAAAGCGGCCGCCCAGCCGGGCAGCGCTACAGCTGCGAGCAGCGGAAGCAAACAAACAGGGCGGCTAACAGGGGACTTTGAGAGGGGGTTCTCATTGGAGGAGAAGGTACCTGTATTTGCACCTGTCCTTGTTGGTCTTGTGTGTTGGTTTGTAGGGGCCGGCAGGGGCTGGGGGCTGTGAGGGACGCCGAGCCCTGAGTATTGGGCGGGGCTTGGCTGATCAAGGGGCCCATAAAAGCGGCCGCCCAGCCGGGCAGCGCTACAGCTGCGAGCAGCGGAAGCAAACAAACAGGGCGGCTAACAGGGGACTTTGAGAGGGGGTTCTCATTGGAGGAGAAGGTACCTGTATTTGCACCTGTCCTTGTTGGTCTTGTGTGTTGGTTTGTAGGGGCCGGCAGGGGCTGGGGGCTGTGAGGGACGCCGAGCCCTGAGTATTGGGCGGGGCTTGGCTGATCAAGGGGCCCATAAAAGCGGCTGCCCAGCCGGGCAGCGGTACAGCTGCGAGCAGCGGAAGCAAACAAACAGGGCGGCTAACAGGGGACTTTGAGAGGTGGTTCTCATTGGAGGAGAAGGTACCTGTATTTGCACCTGTCCTTGTTGGTCTTGTGTGTTGGTTTGTAGGGGCCGGCAGGGGCTGGGGGCTGCGAGGGACGCCGAGCCCTGAGTATTGGGCGGGGCTTGTCTGATCAAGGGGCCCATAAAAGCGGCCGCCCAGCCGGGCAGCGCTACAGCTGCGAGCAGCGGAAGCAAACAAACAGGGCGGCTAACAGGGGACTTTGAGAGGGGGTTCTCATTCATTGGAGGAGAAGGTACCTGTATTTGCACCTGTCCTTGTTGGTCTTGTGTGTTAGTTTGTAGGGGCCGGCAGGGGCTGGGGGCTGTGAGGGACGCCGAGCCCTGAGTATTGGGCGGGGCTTGGCTGATCAAGGGGCCCATAAAAGCGGCCGCCAGGCCGGGCAGCGGTACAGCTGCGAGCAGCGGAAGCAAACAAACAGGGCGGCTAACAGGGGACTTTGAGAGGGGGTTCTCATTCATTGGAGGAGAAGGTACCTGTATTTGCACCTGTCCTTGTTGGTCTTGTGTGTTGGTTTGTAGGGGCCGGCAGGGGCTGGGGGCTGTGAGGGACGCCGAGCCCTGAGTATTGGGCGGGGCTTGGCTGATCAAGGGGCCCATAAAAGCGGCAGCCCAGCCGGGCAGCGGTACAGCTGCGAGCAGCGGAAGCAAACAAACAGGGCGGCTAACAGGGGAGTTTGAGAGGGGGTTCTCATTGGAGGAGAAGGTACCTGTATTTGCACCTGTCCTTGTTGGTCTTGTGTGTTGGTTTGTAGGGGCCGGCAGGGGCTGGGGGCTGTGAGGGACGCCGAGCCCTGAGTATTGGGCGGGGCTTGGCTGATCAAGGGGCCCATAAAAGCGGCCGCCCAGCCGGGCAGCGGTACAGCTGCGAGCAGCGGAAGCAAACAAACAGGGCGGCTAACAGGTGACTTTGAGAGGGGGTTCTCATTGGAGGAGAAGGTACCTGTATTTGCACCTGTCCTTGTTAGTCTTGTGTGTTGGTTTGTAGGGGCCGGCAGGGGCTGGGGGCTGTGAGGGACGCCGAGCCCTGAGTATTGGGCGGGCCTTGGCTGATCAAGGGGCCCATAAAAGCGGCTGCCCAGCCGGGCAGCGGTACAGCTGCGAGCAGCGGAAGCAAACAAACAGGGCGGCTAACAGGGGACTTTGAGAGGGGGTTCTCATTGGAGGAGAAGGTACCTGTATTTGCACCTGTCCTTGTTGGTCTTGTGTGTTGGTTTGTAGGGGCCGGCAGGGGCTGGGGGCTGTGAGGGACGCCAAGCCCTGAGTATTGGGCGGGGCTTGGCTGATCAAGGGGCCCATAAAAGCGGCCGCCCAGCCGGGCAGCGGTACAGCTGCGAGCAGCGGAAGCAAACAAACAGGGCGGCTAACAGGGGACTTTGAGAGGGGGTTCTCATTGGAGGAGAAGGTACCTGTATTTGCACCTGTCCTTGTTGGTCTTGTGTGTTGGTTTGTAGGGGCCGGCAGGGGCTGGGGGCTGTGAGGGACGCCGAGCCCTGAGTATTGGGCGGGGCTTGGCTGATCAAGGGGCCCATAAAAGCGGCCGCCCAGCCGGGCAGCGCTACAGCTGCGAGCAGCGGAAGCAAACAAACAGGGCGGCTAACAGGGGACTTTGAGAGGGGGTTCTCATTGGAGGAGAAGGTACCTGTATTTGCACCTGTCCTTGTTGGTCTTGTGTGTTGGTTTGTAGGGGCCGGCAGGGGCTGGGGGCTGTGAGGGACGCCGAGCCCTGAGTATTGGGCGGGGCTTGGCTGATCAAGGGGCCCATAAAAGCGGCCGCCCAGCCGGGCAGCGCTACAGCTGCGAGCAGCGGAAGCAAACAAAGAGGGCGGCTAACAGGGGACTTTGAGAGGGGGTTCTCATTGGAGGAGAAGGTACCTGTATTTGCACCTGTCCTTGTTGGTCTTGTGTGTTGGTTTGTAGGGGCCGGCAGGGGCTGGGGGCTGTGAGGGACGCCGAGCCCTGAGTATTGGGCGGGGCTTGGCTGATCAAGGGGCCCATAAAAGCGGCCGCCCAGCCGGGCAGCGGTACAGCTGCGAGCAGCGGAAGCAAACAAACAGGGCGGCTAACAGGGGACTTTGAGAGGTGGTTCTCATTGGAGGAGAAGGTACCTGTATTTGCACCTGTCCTTGTTGGTCTTGTGTGTTGTTTTGTAGGGGCCGGCAGGGGCTGGGGGCTGTGAGGGACGCCGAGCCCTGAGTATTGGGCGGGGCTTGGCTGATCAAGGGGCCCATAAAAGCGGCCGCCCAGCCGGGCAGCGCTACAGCTGCGAGCAGCGGAAGCAAACAAACAGGGCGGCTAACAGGGGACTTTGAGAGGGGGTTCTCATTGGAGGAGAAGGTACCTGTATTTGCACCTGTCCTTGTTGGTCTTGTGTGTTGGTTTGTAGGGGCCGGCAGGGGCTGGGGGCTGTGAGGGACGCCGAGCCCTGAGTATTGGGCGGGGCTTGGCTGATCACGGGGCCCATAAAAGCGGCCGCCCAGCCGGGCAGCGGTACAGCTGCGAGCAGCGGAAGCAAACAAACAGGGCGGCTAACAGGGGACTTTGAGAGGGGGTTCTCATTGGAGGAGAAGGTACCTGTATTTGCACCTGTCCTTGTTGGTCTTGTGTGTTGGTTTGTAGGGGCCGGCAGGGGCTGGGGGCTGTGAGGGACGCCGAGCCCTGAGTATTGGGCGGGGCTTGGCTGATCAAGGGGCCCATAAAAGCGGCCGCCCAGCCGGGCAGCGGTACACCTGCGAGCAGCGGAAGCAAACAAACAGGGCGGCTAACAGGGGACTTTGAGAGGGGGTTCTCATTCATTGAAGGAGAAGGTACCTGTATTTGCACCTGTCCTTGTTGGTCTTGTGTGTTGGTTTGTAGGGGCCGGCAGGGGCTGGGGGCTGTGAGGGACGCCGAGCCCTGAGTGTTGGGCGGGGCTTGGCTGATCAAGGGGCCCATAAAAGCGGCCGCCCAGCCGGGCAGCGGTACAGCTGCGAGCAGCGGAAGCAAACAAACAGGGCGGCTAACAGGGGACTTTGAGAGGTGGTTCTCATTGGAGGAGAAGGTACCTGTATTTGCACCTGTCCTTGTTGGTCTTGTGTGTTGGTTTGTAGGGGCCGGCAGGGGCTGGGGGCTGCGAGGGACGCCGAGCCCTGAGTATTGGGCGGGGCTTGTCTGATCAAGGGGCCCATAAAAGCGGCCGCCCAGCCGGGCAGCGCTACAGCTGCGAGCAGCGGAAGCAAACAAACAGGGCGGCTAACAGGGGACTTTGAGAGGGGGTTCTCATTCATTGGAGGAGAAGGTACCTGTATTTGCACCTGTCCTTGTTGGTCTTGTGTGTTAGTTTGTAGGGGCCGGCAGGGGCTGGGGGCTGTGAGGGACGCCGAGCCCTGAGTATTGGGCGGGGCTTGGCTGATCAAGGGGCCCATAAAAGCGGCCGCCCAGCCGGGCAGCGGTACAGCTGCGAGCAGCGGAAGCAAACAAACAGGGCGGCTAACAGGGGACTTTGAGAGGGGGTTCTCATTCATTGGAGGAGAAGGTACCTGTATTTGCACCTGTCCTTGTTGGTCTTGTGTGTTGGTTTGTAGGGGCCGGCAGGGGCTGGGGGCTGTGAGGGACGCCGAGCCCTGAGTATTGGGCGGGGCTTGGCTGATCAAGGGGCCCATAAAAGCGGCAGCCCAGCCGGGCAGCGGTACAGCTGCGAGCAGCGGAAGCAAACAAACAGGGCGGCTAACAGGGGAGTTTGAGAGGGGGTTCTCATTGGAGGAGAAGGTACCTGTATTTGCACCTGTCCTTGTTGGTCTTGTGTGTTGGTTTGTAGGGGCCGGCAGGGGCTGGGGGCTGTGAGGGACGCCGAGCCCTGAGTATTGGGCGGGGCTTGGCTGATCAAGGGGCCCATAAAAGCGGCCGCCCAGCCGGGCAGCGGTACAGCTGCGAGCAGCGGAAGCAAACAAACAGGGCGGCTAACAGGTGACTTTGAGAGGGGGTTCTCATTGGAGGAGAAGGTACCTGTATTTGCACCTGTCCTTGTTAGTCTTGTGTGTTGGTTTGTAGGGGCCGGCAGGGGCTGGGGGCTGTGAGGGACGCCAAGCCCTGAGTATTGGGCGGGGCTTGGCTGATCAAGGGGCCCATAAAAGCGGCCGCCCAGCCGGGCAGCGGTACAGCTGCGAGCAGCGGAAGCAAACAAACAGGGCGGCTAACAGGGGACTTTGAGAGGGGGTTCTCATTGGAGGAGAAGGTACCTGTATTTGCACCTGTCCTTGTTGGTCTTGTGTGTTGGTTTGTAGGGGCCGGCAGGGGCTGGGGGCTGTGAGGGACGCCGAGCCCTGAGTATTGGGCGGGGCTTGGCTGATCAAGGGGCCCATAAAAGCAGCCGCCCAGCCGGGCAGCGCTACAGCTGCGAGCAGCGGAAGCAAACAAACAGGGCGGCTAACAGGGGACTTTGAGAGGGGGTTCTCATTGGAGGAGAAGGTACCTGTATTTGCACCTGTCCTTGTTGGTCTTGTGTGTTGGTTTGTAGGGGCCGGCAGGGGCTGGGGGCTGTGAGGGACGCCGAGCCCTGAGTATTGGGCGGGGCTTGGCTGATCAAGGGGCCCATAAAAGCGGCCGCCCAGCCGGGCAGCGCTACAGCTGCGAGCAGCGGAAGCAAACAAAGAGGGCGGCTAACAGGGGACTTTGAGAGGGGGTTCTCATTGGAGGAGAAGGTACCTGTATTTGCACCTGTCCTTGTTGGTCTTGTGTGTTGGTTTGTAGGGGCCGGCAGGGGCTGGGGGCTGTGAGGGACGCCGAGCCCTGAGTATTGGGCGGGGCTTGGCTGATCAAGGGGCCCATAAAAGCGGCAGCCCAGCCGGGCAGCGGTACAGCTGCGAGCAGCGGAAGCAAACAAACAGGGCGGCTAACAGGGGACTTTGAGAGGTGGTTCTCATTGGAGGAGAAGGTACCTGTATTTGCACCTGTCCTTGTTGGTCTTGTGTGTTGGTTTGTAGGGGCCGGCAGGGGCTGGGGGCTGTGAGGGACGCCGAGCCCTGAGTATTGGGCGGGGCTTGGCTGATCAAGGGGCCCATAAAAGCGGCCGCCCAGCCGGGCAGCGCTACAGCTGCGAGCAGCGGAAGCAAACAAACAGGGCGGCTAACAGGGGACTTTGAGAGGGGGTTCTCATTGGAGGAGAAGGTACCTGTATTTGCACCTGTCCTTGTTGGTCTTGTGTGTTGGTTTGTAGGGGCCGGCAGGGGCTGGGGGCTGTGAGGGACGCCGAGCCCTGAGTATTGGGCGGGGCTTGGCTGATCAAGGGGCCCATAAAAGCGGCCGCCCAGCCGGGCAGCGGTACACCTGCGAGCAGCGGAAGCAAACAAACAGGGCGGCTAACAGGGGACTTTGAGAGGGGGTTCTCATTCATTGAAGGAGAAGGTACCTGTATTTGCACCTGTCCTTGTTGGTCTTGTGTGTTGGTTTGTAGGGGCCGGCAGGGGCTGGGGGCTGTGAGGGACGCCGAGCCCTGAGTGTTGGGCGGGGCTTGGCTGATCAAGGGGCCCATAAAAGCGGCCGCCCAGCCGGGCAGCGCTACAGCTGCGAGCAGCGGAAGCAAACAAACAGGGCGGCTAACAGAGGACTTTGAGAGGGGGTTCTCATTCATTGGAGGAGAAGGTACCTGTATTTGCACCTGTCCTTGTTGGTCTGGTGTGTTGGTTTGTAGGGGCCGGCAGGGGCTGGGGGCTGTGAGGGACGCCGAGCCCTGAGTATTGGGCGGGGCTTGGCTGATCAAGGGGCCCATAAAAGCGGCCGCCCAGCCGGGCAGCGGTACAGCTGCGAGCAGCGGAAGCAAACAAACAGGGCGGCTAACAGGGGACTTTGAGAGGGGGTTCTCATTGGAGGAGAAGGTACCTGTATTTGCACCTGTCCTTGTTGGTCTTGTGTGTTGGTTTGTAGGGGCCGGGAGGGGCTGGGGGCTGTGAGGGACGCCGAGCCCTGAGTATTGGGCGGGGCTTGGCTGATCAAGGGGCCCATAAAAGCGGCCGCCCAGCCGGGCAGCGGTACAGCTGCGAGCAGCGGAAGCAAACAAACAGGGCGGCTAACAGGGGACTTTGAGAGGGGGTTCTCATTGGAGGAGAAGGTACCTGTATTTGCACCTGTCCTTGTTGGTCTTGTGTGTTGGTTTGTAGGGGCCGGCAGGGGCTGGGGGCTGTGAGGGACGCCGAGCCCTGAGTATTGGGCGGGGCTTGGCTGATCAAGGGGCCCATAAAAGCGGCCGCCCAGCCGGGCAGCGCTACAGCTGCGAGCAGCGGAAGCAAACAAAGAGGGCGGCTAACAGGGGACTTTGAGAGGGGGTTCTCATTGGAGGAGAAGGTACCTGTATTTGCACCTGTCCTTGTTGGTCTTGTGTGTTGGTTTGTAGGGGCCGGCAGGGGCTGGGGGCTGTGAGGGACGCCGAGCCCTGAGTATTGGGCGGGGCTTGGCTGATCAAGGGGCCCATAAAAGCGGCCGCCCAGCCGGGCAGCGGTACAGCTGCGAGCAGCGGAAGCAAACAAACAGGGCGGCTAACAGGGGACTTTGAGAGGGGGTTCTCATTCATTGGAGGAGAAGGTACCTGTATTTGCACCTGTCCTTGTTGGTCTTGTGTGTTGGTTTGTAGGGGCCGGCAGGGGCTGGGGGCTGTGAGGGACGCCGAGCCCTGAGTATTGGGCGGGGCTTGGCTGATCAAGGGGCCCATAAAAGCGGCAGCCCAGCCGGGCAGCGGTACAGCTGCGAGCAGCGGAAGCAAACAAACAGGGCGGCTAACAGGGGAGTTTGAGAGGGGGTTCTCATTGGAGGAGAAGGTACCTGTATTTGCACCTGTCCTTGTTGGTCTTGTGTGTTGGTTTGTAGGGGCCGGCAGGGGCTGGGGGCTGTGAGGGACGCCGAGCCCTGAGTATTGGGCGGGGCTTGGCTGATCAAGGGGCCCATAAAAGCGGCCGCCCAGCCGGGCAGCGGTACAGCTGCGAGCAGCGGAAGCAAACAAACAGGGCGGCTAACAGGTGACTTTGAGAGGGGGTTCTCATTGGAGGAGAAGGTACCTGTATTTGCACCTGTCCTTGTTAGTCTTGTGTGTTGGTTTGTAGGGGCCGGCAGGGGCTGGGGGCTGTGAGGGACGCCAAGCCCTGAGTATTGGGCGGGGCTTGGCTGATCAAGGGGCCCATAAAAGCGGCCGCCCAGCCGGGCAGCGGTACAGCTGCGAGCAGCGGAAGCAAACAAACAGGGCGGCTAACAGGGGACTTTGAGAGGGGGTTCTCATTGGAGGAGAAGGTACCTGTATTTGCACCTGTCCTTGTTGGTCTTGTGTGTTGGTTTGTAGGGGCCGGCAGGGGCTGGGGGCTGTGAGGGCGCCGAGCCCTGAGTATTGGGCGGGGCTTGGCTGATCAAGGGGCCCATAAAAGCAGCCGCCCAGCCGGGCAGCGCTACAGCTGCGAGCAGCGGAAGCAAACAAACAGGGCGGCTAACAGGGGACTTTGAGAGGGGGTTCTCATTGGAGGAGAAGGTACCTGTATTTGCACCTGTCCTTGTTGGTCTTGTGTGTTGGTTTGTAGGGGCCGGCAGGGGCTGGGGGCTGTGAGGGACGCCGAGCCCTGAGTATTGGGCGGGGCTTGGCTGATCAAGGGGCCCATAAAAGCGGCCGCCCAGCCGGGCAGCGCTACAGCTGCGAGCAGCGGAAGCAAACAAAGAGGGCGGCTAACAGGGGACTTTGAGAGGGGGTTCTCATTGGAGGAGAAGGTACCTGTATTTGCACCTGTCCTTGTTGGTCTTGTGTGTTGGTTTGTAGGGGCCGGCAGGGGCTGGGGGCTGTGAGGGACGCCGAGCCCTGAGTATTGGGCGGGGCTTGGCTGATCAAGGGGCCCATAAAAGCGGCAGCCCAGCCGGGCAGCGGTACAGCTGCGAGCAGCGGAAGCAAACAAACAGGGCGGCTAACAGGGGACTTTGAGAGGTGGTTCTCATTGGAGGAGAAGGTACCTGTATTTGCACCTGTCCTTGTTGGTCTTGTGTGTTGGTTTGTAGGGGCCGGCAGGGGCTGGGGGCTGTGAGGGACGCCGAGCCCTGAGTATTGGGCGGGGCTTGGCTGATCAAGGGGCCCATAAAAGCGGCCGCCCAGCCGGGCAGCGGTACAGCTGCGAGCAGCGGAAGCAAACAAACAGGGCGGCTAACAGGGGACTTTGAGAGGGGGTTCTCATTGGAGGAGAAGGTACCTGTATTTGCACCTGTCCTTGTTGGTCTTGTGTGTTGGTTTGTAGGGGCCGGCAGGGGCTGGGGGCTGTGAGGGACGCCGAGCCCTGAGTATTGGGCGGGGCTTGGCTGATCAAGGGGCCCATAAAAGCGGCCGCCCAGCCGGGCAGCGGTACACCTGCGAGCAGCGGAAGCAAACAAACAGGGCGGCTAACAGGGGACTTTGAGAGGGGGTTCTCATTCATTGAAGGAGAAGGTACCTGTATTTGCACCTGTCCTTGTTGGTCTTGTGTGTTGGTTTGTAGGGGCCGGCAGGGGCTGGGGGCTGTGAGGGACGCCGAGCCCTGAGTGTTGGGCGGGGCTTGGCTGATCAAGGGGCCCATAAAAGCGGCTGCCCAGCCGGGCAGCGCTACAGCTGCGAGCAGCGGAAGCAAACAAACAGGGCGGCTAACAGAGGACTTTGAGAGGGGGTTCTCATTCATTGGAGGAGAAGGTACCTGTATTTGCACCTGTCCTTGTTGGTCTGGTGTGTTGGTTTGTAGGGGCCGGCAGGGGCTGGGGGCTGTGAGGGACGCCGAGCCCTGAGTATTGGGCGGGGCTTGGCTGATCAAGGGGCCCATAAAAGCGGCCGCCCAGCCGGGCAGCGGTACAGCTGCGAGCAGCGGAAGCAAACAAACAGGGCGGCTAACAGGGGACTTTGAGAGGGGGTTCTCATTGGAGGAGAAGGTACCTGTATTTGCACCTGTCCTTGTTGGTCTTGTGTGTTGGTTTGTAGGGGCAGGGAGGGGCTGGGGGCTGTGAGGGACGCCGAGCCCTGAGTATTGGGCGGGGCTTGGCTGATCAAGGGGCCCATAAAAGCGGCCGCCCAGCCGGGCAGCGGTACAGCTGCGAGCAGCGGAAGCAAACAAACAGGGCGGCTAACAGGGGACTTTGAGAGGGGGTTCTCATTGGAGGAGAAGGTACCTGTATTTGCACCTGTCCTTGTTGGTCTTGTGTGTTGGTTTGTAGGGGCCGGCAGGGGCTGGGGGCTGTGAGGGACGCCGAGCCCTGAGTATTGGGCGGGGCTTGGCTGATCAAGGGGCCCATAAAAGCGGCCGCCCAGCCGGGCAGCGCTACAGCTGCGAGCAGCGGAAGCAAACAAAGAGGGCGGCTAACAGGGGACTTTGAGAGGGGGTTCTCATTGGAGGAGAAGGTACCTGTATTTGCACCTGTCCTTGTTGGTCTTGTGTGTTGGTTTGTAGGGGCCGGCAGGGGCTGGGGGCTGTGAGGGACGCCGAGCCCTGAGTATTGGGCGGGGCTTGGCTGATCAAGGGGCCCATAAAAGCGGCCGCCCAGCCGGGCAGCGGTACAGCTGCGAGCAGCGGAAGCAAACAAACAGGGCGGCTAACAGGGGACTTTGAGAGGTGGTTCTCATTGGAGGAGAAGGTACCTGTATTTGCACCTGTCCT
This sequence comes from Chrysemys picta bellii, assembly GCF_011386835.1. Taxonomy (NCBI): domain Eukaryota; kingdom Metazoa; phylum Chordata; order Testudines; family Emydidae; genus Chrysemys; species Chrysemys picta. Next base: position 19,445 of record NW_027053415.1, read on the forward strand.
TGTTGGTCTTGTGTGTTGGTTTGTAGGGGCCGGCAGGGGCTGGGGGCTGTGAGGGACGCCGAGCCCTGAGTATTGGGCGGGGCTTGGCTGATCAAGGGGCCCATAAAAGCGGCCGCCCAGCCGGGCAGCGCTACAGCTGCGAGCAGCGGAAGCAAACAAACAGGGCGGCTAACAGGGGACTTTGAGAGGGGGTTCTCATTGGAGGAGAAGGTACCTGTATTTGCACCTGTCCTTGTTGGTCTTGTGTGTTGGTTTGTAGGGGCCGGCAGGGGCTGGGGGCTGTGAGGGACGCCGAGCCCTGAGTATTGGGCGGGGCTTGGCTGATCACGGGGCCCATAAAAGCGGCCGCCCAGCCGGGCAGCGGTACAGCTGCGAGCAGCGGAAGCAAACAAACAGGGCGGCTAACAGGGGACTTTGAGAGGGGGTTCTCATTGGAGGAGAAGGTACCTGTATTTGCACCTGTCCTTGTTGGTCTTGTGTGTTGGTTTGTAGGGGCCGGCAGGGGCTGGGGGCTGTGAGGGACGCCGAGCCCTGAGTATTGGGCGGGGCTTGGCTGATCAAGGGGCCCATAAAAGCGGCCGCCCAGCCGGGCAGCGGTACACCTGCGAGCAGCGGAAGCAAACAAACAGGGCGGCTAACAGGGGACTTTGAGAGGGGGTTCTCATTCATTGAAGGAGAAGGTACCTGTATTTGCACCTGTCCTTGTTGGTCTTGTGTGTTGGTTTGTAGGGGCCGGCAGGGGCTGGGGGCTGTGAGGGACGCCGAGCCCTGAGTATTGGGCGGGGCTTGGCTGATCAAGGGGCCCATAAAAGCGGCCGCCCAGCCGGGCAGCGCTACAGCTGCGAGCAGCGGAAGCAAACAAACAGGGCGGCTAACAGAGGACTTTGAGAGGGGGTTCTCATTCATTGGAGGAGAAGGTACCTGTATTTGCACCTGTCCTTGTTGGTCTGGTGTGTTGGTTTGTAGGGGCCGGCAGGGGCTGGGAGCTGTGAGGGACGCCGAGCCCTGAGTATTGGGCGGGGCTTGGCTGATCAAGGGGCCCATAAAAGCGGCCGCCCAGCCGGGCAGCGGTACAGCTGCGAGCAGCGGAAGCAAACAAACAGGGCGGCTAACAGGGGACTTTGAGAGGGGGTTCTCATTGGAGGAGAAGGTACCTGTATTTGCACCTGTCCTTGTTGGTCTTGTGTGTTGGTTTGTAGGGGCCGGCAGGGGCTGGGGGCTGTGAGGGACGCCGAGCCCTGAGTATTGGGCGGGGCTTGGCTGATCAAGGGGCCCATAAAAGCGGCCGCCCAGCCGGGCAGCGCTACAGCTGCGAGCAGCGGAAGCAAACAAACAGGGCGGCTAACAGGGGACTTTGAGAGGGGGTTCTCATTGGAGGAGAAGGTACCTGTATTTGCACCTGTCCTTGTTGGTCTTGTGTGTTGGTTTGTAGGGGCCGGCAGGGGCTGGGGGCTGTGAGGGACGCCGAGCCCTGAGTATTGGGCGGGGCTTGGCTGATCAAGGGGCCCATAAAAGCGGCCGCCCAGCCGGGCAGCGCTACAGCTGCGAGCAGCGGAAGCAAACAAAGAGGGCGGCTAACAGGGGACTTTGAGAGGGGGTTCTCATTGGAGGAGAAGGTACCTGTATTTGCACCTGTCCTTGTTGGTCTTGTGTGTTGGTTTGTAGGGGCCGGCAGGGGCTGGGGGCTGTGAGGGACGCCGAGCCCTGAGTATTGGGCGGGGCTTGGCTGATCAAGGGGCCCATAAAAGCGGCCGCCCAGCCGGGCAGCGGTACAGCTGCGAGCAGCGGAAGCAAACAAACAGGGCGGCTAACAGGGGACTTTGAGAGGGGGTTCTCATTCATTGGAGGAGAAGGTACCTGTATTTGCACCTGTCCTTGTTGGTCTTGTGTGTTGGTTTGTAGGGGCCGGCAGGGGCTGGGGGCTGTGAGGGACGCCGAGCCCTGAGTATTGGGCGGGGCTTGGCTGATCAAGGGGCCCATAAAAGCGGCCGCCCAGCCGGGCAGCGGTACAGCTGCGAGCAGCGGAAGCAAACAAACAGGGCGGCTAACAGGGGACTTTGAGAGGGGGTTCTCATTCATTGGAGGAGAAGGTACCTGTATTTGCACCTGTCCTTGTTGGTCTGGTGTGTTGGTTTGTAGGGGCCGGCAGGGGCTGGGGGCTGTGAGGGACGCCGAGCCCTGAGTATTGGGCGGGGCTTGGCTGATCAAGGGGCCCATAAAAGCGGCCGCCCAGCCGGGCAGCGGTACAGCTGCGAGCAGCGGAAGCAAACAAACAGGGCGGCTAACAGGGGACTTTGAGAGGGGGTTCTCATTGGAGGAGAAGGTACCTGTATTTGCACCTGTCCTTGTTGGTCTTGTGTGTTGGTTTGTAGGGGCCGGCAGGGGCTGGGGGCTGTGAGGGACGCCGAGCCCTGAGTATTGGGCGGGGCTTGGCTGATCAAGGGGCCCATAAAAGCGGCCGCCCAGCCGGGCAGCGGTATAGCTGCGAGCAGCGGAAGCAAACAAACAGGGCGGCTAACAGGGGAGTTTGAGAGGGGGTTCTCATTGGAGGAGAAGGTACCTGTATTTGCACCTGTCCTTGTTGGTCTTGTGTGTTGGTTTGTAGGGGCCGGCAGGGGCTGGGGGCTGTGAGGGACGCCGAGCCCTGAGTATTGGGCGGGGCTTGGCTGATCAAGGGGCCCATAAAAGCGGCCGCTCAGCCGGGCAGCGGTACAGCTGCGAGCAGCGGAAGCAAACAAACAGGGCAGCTAACAGGGGACTTTGAGAGGGGGTTCTCATTCATTGGAGGAGAAGGTACCTGTATTTGCACCTGTCCTTGTTGGTCTTGTGTGTTGGTTTGTAGGGGCTGGCAGGGGCTGGGGGCTGTGAGGGACGCCGAGCCCTGAGTATTGGGCGGGGCTTGGCTGATCAAGGGGCCCATAAAAGCGGCCGCCCAGCCGGGCAGCGTTACAGCTGCGAGCAGCGGAAGCAAACAAACAGGGCGGCTAACAGGGGACTTTGAGAGGGGGTTCTCATTCAATGGTGGAGAAGGTACCTGTATTTGCACCTGTCCTTGTTGGTCTTGTGTGTTGGTTTGTAGGGGCCAGCAGGGGCTGGGGGCTGTGAGGGACGCCGAGCCCTGAGTATTGGGCGGGGCTTGGCTGATCAAGGGGCCCATAAAAGCGGCCGCCCAGCCGGGCAGCGGTACAGCTGCGAGCAGCGGAAGCAAACAAACAGGGCGGCTAACAGGGGACTTTGAGAGGGAGTTCTCATTGGAGGAGAAGGTACCTGTATTTGCACCTGTCCTTGTTGGTCTTGTGTGTTGGTTTGTAGGGGCCGGCAGGGGCTGGGGGCTGTGAGGGACGCCGAGCCCTGAGTATTGAGCGGGACTTGGCTGATCAAGGGGCCCATAAAAGCGGCCGCCCAGCCGGGCAGCGGTACAGCTGCGAGCAGCGGAAGCAAACAAACAGGGCGGCTAACAGGGGAGTGTGAGAGGGAGTTCTCATTGGAGGAGAAGGTACCTGTATTTGCATCTGTCCTTGTTGGTCTTGTGTGTTGGTTTGTAGGGGCCGGCAGGGGCTGGGGGCTGTGAGGGACGCCGAGCCCTGAGTATTGGGCGGGGCTTGGCTGATCAAGGGGCCCATAAAAGCGGCCGCGCAGCCGGGCAGCGCTACAGCTGCGAGCAGCGGAAGCAAACAAACAGGGCGGCTAACAGGGGACTTTGAGAGGGGGTTCTCATTGGAGGAGAAGGTACCTGTATTTGCATCTGTCCTTGTTGGTCTTGTGTGTTGGTTTGTAGGGGCCGGCAGGGGCTGGGGGCTGTGAGGGACGCCGAGCCCTGAGTATTGGGCGGGGCTTGGCTGATCAAGGGGCCCATAAAAGCGGCCGCCCAGCCGGGCAGCGGTACAGCTGCGAGCAGCGGAAGCAAACAAACAGGGCGGCTAACAGGGGACTTTGAGAGGGGGTTCTCATTGGAGGAGAAGGTACCTGTATTTGCACCTGTCCTTGTTGGTCTTGTGTGTTGGTTTGTAGGGGCCGGCAGGGGCTGGGGGCTGTGAGGGACGCCGAGCCCTGAGTATTGGGCGGGGCTTGGCTGATCAAGGGGCCCATAAAAGCGGCCGCCCAGCCGGGCAGCGGTACAGCTGCGAGCAGCGGAAGCAAACAAACAGGGCGGCTAACAGGGGTCTTTGAGAGGGGGTTCTCATTCATTGGTGGAGAAGGTACCTGTATTTGCACCTGTCCTTGTTGGTCTTGTGTGTTGGTTTGTAGGGGCCAGCAGGGGCTGGGGGCTGTGAGGGACGCCGAGCCCTGAGTATTGGGCGGGGCTTGGCTGATCAAGGGGCCCATAAAAGCGGCCGCCCAGCCGGGCAGCGGTACAGCTGCGAGCAGCGGAAGCAAACAAACAGGGCGGCTAACAGGGGACTTTGAGAGGGAGTTCTCATTGGAGGAGAAGGTACCTGTATTTGCACCTGTCCTTGTTGGTCTTGTGTGTTGGTTTGTAGGGGCCGGCAGGGGCTGGGGACTGTGAGGGACGCCGAGCCCTGAGTATTGGGCGGGGCTTGGCTGATCAAGGGGCCCATAAAAGCGGCCGCCCAGCCGGGCAGCGGTACAGCTGCGAGCAGCGGAAGCAAACAAACAGGGCGGCTAACAGGGGACTTTCAGAGGGAGTTCTCATTGGAGGAGAAGGTACCTGTATTTGCACCTGTCCTTGTTGGTCTTGTGTGTTGGTTTGTAGGGGCCGGCAGGGGCTGGGGGCTGTGAGGGACGCCGAGCCCTGAGTATTGAGCGGGACTTGGCTGATCAAGGGGCCCATAAAAGCGGCGGCCCAGCCGGGCAGCGGTACAGCTGCGAGCAGCGGAAGCAAACAAACAGGGCGGCTAACAGGGGAGTGTGAGAGGGAGTTCTCATTGGAGGAGAAGGTACCTGTATTTGCATCTGTCCTTGTTGGTCTTGTGTGTTGGTTTGTAGGGGCCGGCAGGGGCTGGGGGCTGTGAGGGACGCCGAGCCCTGAGTATTGGGCGGGGCTTGGCTGATCAAAGGGCCCATAAAAGCGGCCGCCCAGCCGGGCAGCGCTACAGCTGCGAGCAGCGGAAGCAAACAAACAGGGCGGCTAACAGGGGAGTTTGAGAGGGAGTTCTCATTGGAGGAGAAGGTACCTGTATTTGCATCTGTCCTTGTTGGTCTTGTGTGTTGGTTTGTAGGGGCCGGCAGGGGCTGGGGGCTGTGAGGGACGCCGAGCCCTGAGTATTGGGCGGGGCTTGGCTGATCAAGGGGCCCATAAAAGCGGCCGCGCAGCCGGGCAGCGCTACAGCTGCGAGCAGCGGAAGCAAAGAAACAGGGCGGCTAACAGGGGAGTTTGAGAGGGAGTTCTCATTGGAGGAGAAGGTACCTGTATTTGCATCTGTCCTTGTTGGTCTTGTGTGTTGGTTTGTAGGGGCCGGCAGGGGCTGGGGGCTGTGAGGGACGCCGAGCCCTGAGTATTGGGCGGGGCTTGGCTGATCAAGGGGCCCATAAAAGCGGCCGCCCAGCCGGGCAGCGGAAGCAAACAAACAGGGCGGCTAACAGGGGAGTTTGAGAGGGAGTTCTCATTGGAGGAGAAGGTACCTGTATTTGCATCTGTCCTTGTTGGTCTTGTGTGTTGGTTTGTAGGGGCCGGCAGGGGCTGGGGGCTGTGAGGGACGCCGAGCCCTGAGGATTGGGCGGGGCTTGGCTGATCAAGGGGCCCATAAAAGCGGCCGCCCAGCCGGGCAGCGGAAGCAAAGAAACAGGGCGGCTAACAGGGGAGTTTGAGAGGGAGTTCTCATTGGAGGAGAAGGTACCTGTATTTGCATCTGTCCTTGTTGGTCTTGTGTGTTGGTTTGTAGGGGCCGGCAGGGGCTGGGGGCTGTGAGGGACGCCGAGCCCTGAGTATTGGGCGGGGCTTGGCTGATCAAGGGGCCCATAAAAGCGGCCGCCCAGCCGGGCAGCGGAAGCAAACAAACAGGGCGGCTAACAGGGGAGTTTGAGAGGGAGTTCTCATTGGATGAGAAGGTACCTGTATTTGCATCTGTCCTTGTTGGTCTTGTGTGTTGGTTTGTATGGGCCGGCAGGGGCTGGGGGCTGTGAGGGACGCCGAGCCCTGAGTATTGGGCGGGGCTTGGCTGATCAAAAGGCCCATAAAAGCGGCCGCCCAGCCGGGCAGCGGAAGCAAACAAACAGGGCGGCTAACAGGGGAGTTTGAGAGGGAGTTCTCATTGGAGGAGAAGGTACCTGTATTTGCATCTGTCCTTGTTGGTCTTGTGTGTTGGTTTGTAGGGGCCGGCAGGGGCTGGGGGCTGTGAGGGACGCCGAGCCCTGAGTATTGGGCGGGGCTTGGCTGATCAAGGGGCCCATAAAAGCGGCCGCCCAGCCGGGCAGCGGAAGCAAAGAAACAGGGCGGCTAACAGGGGAGTTTGAGAGGGAGTTCTCATTGGAGGAGAAGGTACCTGTATTTGCATCTGTCCTTGTTGGTCTTGTGTGTTGGTTTGTAGGGGCCGGCAGGGGCTGGGGGCTGTGAGGGACGCCGAGCCCTGAGTATTGGGCGGGGCTTGGCTGATCAAGGGGCCCATAAAAGCGGCCGCCCAGCCGGGCAGCGGAAGCAAACAAACAGGGCGGCTAACAGGGGAGTTTGAGAGGGAGTTCTCATTGGAGGACAAGGTACCTGTATTTGCATCTGTCCTTGTTGGTCTTGTGTGTTGGTTTGTAGGGGCCGGCAGGGGCTGGGGGCTGTGAGGGACGCCGAGCCCTGAGTATTGGGCGGGGCTTGGCTGATCAAGGGGCCCATAAATGCGGCCGCCCAGCCGGGCAGCGGAAGCAAACAAACAGGGCGGCTAACAGGGGAGTTTGAGAGGGAGTTCTCATTGGAGGAGAAGGTACCTGTATTTGCATCTGTCCTTGTTGGTCTTGTGTGTTGGTTTGTAGGGGCCGGCAGGGGCTGGGGGCTGTGAGGGACGCCGAGCCCTGAGTATTGGGCGGGGCTTGGCTGATCAAGGGGCCCATAAAAGCGGCCGCCCAGCCGGGCAGCGGAAGCAAAGAAACAGGGCGGCTAGCAGGGGAGTTTGAGAGGGAGTTCTCATTGGAGGAGAAGGTACCTGTATTTGCATCTGTCCTTGTTGGTCTTGTGTGTTGGTTTGTAGGGGCCGGCAGGGGCTGGGGGCTGTGAGGGACGCCGAGCCCTGAGTATTGGGCGGGGCTTGGCTGATCAAGGGGCCCATAAAAGCGGCCGCCCAGCCGGGCAGCGGAAGCAAACAAACAGGGCGGCTAACAGGGGAGTTTGAGAGGGAGTTCTCATTGGAGGAGAAGGTACCTGTATTTGCATCTGTCCTTGTTGGTCTTGTGTGTTGGTTTGTAGGGGCCGGCAGGGGCTGGGGGCTGTGAGGGACGCCGAGCCCTGAGTATTGGGCGGGGCTTGGCTGATCAAGGGGCCCATAAAAGCGGCCGCCCAGCCGGGCAGCGGAAGCAAACAAACAGGGCGGCTAACAGGGGAGTTTGAGAGGGAGTTCTCATTGGAGGAGAAGGTACCTGTATTTGCATCTGTCCTTGTTGGTCTTGTGTGTTGGTTTGTAGGGGCCGGCAGGGGCTGGGGGCTGTGAGGGACGCCGAGCCCTGAGTATTGGGCGGGGCTTGGCTGATCAAGGGGCCCATAAAAGCGGCCGCCCAGCCGGGCAGCGGAAGCAAAGAAACAGGGCGGCTAACAGGGGAGTTTGAGAGGGAGTTCTCATTGGAGGAGAAGGTACCTGTATTTGCATCTGTCCTTGTTGGTCTTGTGTGTTGGTTTGTAGGGGACGGCAGGGGCTGGGGGCTGTGAGGGACGCCGAGCCCTGAGTATTGGGCGGGGCTTGGCTGATCAAGGGGCCCATAAAAGCGGCCGTCCAGCCGGGCAGCGGAAGCAAAGAAACAGGGCGGCTAACAGGGGAGTTTGAGAGGGAGTTCTCATTGGAGGAGAAGGTACCTGTATTTGCATCTGTCCTTGTTGGTCTTGTGTGTTGGTTTGTAGGGGCCGGCAGGGGCTGGGGGCTGTGAGGGACGCCGAGCCCTGAGTATTGGGCGGGGCTTGGCTGATCAAGGGGCCCATAAAAGCGGCCGCCCAGCCGGGCAGCGGAAGCAAAGAAACAGGGCGGCTAACAGGGGAGTTTGAGAGGGAGTTCTCATTGGAGGAGAAGGTACCTGTATTTGCATCTGTCCTTGTTGGTCTTGTGTGTTGGTTTGTAGGGGCCGGCAGGGGCTGGGGGCTGTGAGGGACGCCGAGCCCTGAGAATTGGGCGGGGCTTGGCTGATCAAGGGGCCCATAAAAGCGGCCGCCCAGCCGGGTAGCGGAAGCAAACAAACAGGGCGGCTAACAGGGGAGTTTGAGAGGGAGTTCTCATTGGAGGAGAAGGTACCTGTATTTGCATCTGTCCTTGTTGGTCTTGTGTGTTGGTTTGTAGGGGCCGGCAGGGGCTGGGGGCTGTGAGGGACGCCGAGCCCTGAGTATTGGGCGGGGCTTGGCTGATCAAGGGGCCCATAAAAGCGGCCGCCCAGCCGGGCAGCGGAAGCAAACAAACAGGGCGGCTAACAGGGGAGTTTGAGAGGGAGTTCTCATTGGAGGAGAAGGTACCTGTATTTGCATCTGTCCTTGTTGGTCTTGTGTGTTGGTTTGTAGGGGCCGGCAGGGGCTGGGGGCTGTGAGGGACGCCGAGCCCTGAGTATTGGGCGGGGCTTGGCTGATCAAGGGGCCCATAAAAGCGGCCGCCCAGCCGGGCAGCGGAAGCAAACAAACAGGGCGGCTAACAGGGGAGTTTGAGAGGGAGTTCTCATTGGATGAGAAGGTACCTGTATTTGCATCTGTCCTTGTTGGTCTTGTGTGTTGGTTTGTATGTACCGGCAGGGGCTGGGGGCTGTGAGGGACGCCGAGCCCTGAGTATTGGGCGGGGCTTGGCTGATCAAAAGGCCCATAAAAGCGGCCGCCCAGCCGGGCAGCGGAAGCAAACAAACAGGGCGGCTAACAGGGGAGTTTGAGAGGGAGTTCTCATTGGAGGAGAAGGTACCTGTATTTGCATCTGTCCTTGTTGGTCTTGTGTGTTGGTTTGTAGGGGCCGGCAGGGGCTGGGGGCTGTGAGGGACGCCGAGCCCTGAGTATTGGGCGGGGCTTGGCTGATCAAGGGGCCCATAAAAGCGGCCGCCCAGCCGGGCAGCGGAAGCAAACAAACAGGGCGGCTAACAGGGGAGTTTGAGAGGGAGTTCTCATTGGAGGAGAAGGTACCTGTATTTGCATCTGTCCTTGTTGGTCTTGTGTGTTGGTTTGTAGGGGCCGGCAGGGGCTGGGGGCTGTGAGGGACGCCGAGCCCTGAGTATTGGGCGGGGCTTGGCTGATCAAGGGGCCCATAAAAGCGGCCGCCCAGCCGGGCAGCGGAAGCAAACAAACAGGGCGGCTAACAGGGGAGTTTGAGAGGGAGTTCTCATTGGAGGAGAAGGTACCTGTATTTGCATCTGTCCTTGTTGGTCTTGTGTGTTGGTTTGTAGGGGCCGGCAGGGGCTGGGGGCTGTGAGGGACGCCGAGCCCTGAGTATTGGGCGGGGCTTGGCTGATCAAGGGGCCCATAAATGCGGCCGCCCAGCCGGGCAGCGGAAGCAAACAAACAGGGCGGCTAACAGGGGAGTTTGAGAGGGAGTTCTCATTGGAGGAGAAGGTACCTGTATTTGCATCTGTCCTTGTTGGTCTTGTGTGTTGGTTTGTAGGGGCCGGCAGGGGCTGGGGGCTGTGAGGGACGCCGAGCCCTGAGTATTGGGCGGGGCTTGGCTGATCAAGGGGCCCATAAAAGCGGCCGCCCAGCCGGGCAGCGGAAGCAAAGAAACAGGGCGGCTAGCAGGGGAGTTTGAGAGGGAGTTCTCATTGGAGGAGAAGGTACCTGTATTTGCATCTGTCCTTGTTGGTCTTGTGTGTTGGTTTGTAGGGGCCGGCAGGGGCTGGGGGCTGTGAGGGACGCCGAGCCCTGAGTATTGGGCGGGGCTTGGCTGATCAAGGGGCCCATAAAAGCGGCCGCCCAGCCGGGCAGCGGAAGCAAACAAACAGGGCGGCTAACAGGGGAGTTTGAGAGGGAGTTCTCATTGGAGGAGAAGGTACCTGTATTTGCATCTGTCCTTGTTGGTCTTGTGTGTTGGTTTGTAGGGGCCGGCAGGGGCTGGGGGCTGTGAGGGATGCCGAGCCCTGAGTATTGGGCGGGGCTTGGCTGATCAAGGGGCCCATAAAAGCGGCCGCCCAGCCGGGCAGCGGAAGCAAACAAACAGGGCGGCTAACAGGGGAGTTTGAGAGGGAGTTCTCATTGGAGGAGAAGGTACCTGTATTTGCATCTGTCCTTGTTGGTCTTGTGTGTTGGTTTGTAGGGGCCGGCAGGGGCTGGGGGCTGTGAGGGACGCCGAGCCCTGAGTATTGGGCGGGGCTTGGCTGATCAAGGGGCCCATAAAAGCGGCCGCCCAGCCGGGCAGCGGAAGCAAAGAAACAGGGCGGCTAACAGGGGAGTTTGAGAGGGAGTTCTCATTGGAGGAGAAGGTACCTGTATTTGCATCTGTCCTTGTTGGTCTTGTGTGTTGGTTTGTAGGGGACGGCAGGGGCTGGGGGCTGTGAGGGACGCCGAGCCCTGAGTATTGGGCGGGGCTTGGCTGATCAAGGGGCCCATAAAAGCGGCCGTCCAGCCGGGCAGCGGAAGCAAAGAAACAGGGCGGCTAACAGGGGAGTTTGAGAGGGAGTTCTCATTGGAGGAGAAGGTACCTGTATTTGCATCTGTCCTTGTTGGTCTTGTGTGTTGGTTTGTAGGGGCCGGCAGGGGCTGGGGGCTGTGAGGGACGCCGAGCCCTGAGTATTGGGCGGGGCTTGGCTGATCAAGGGGCCCATAAAAGCGGCCGCCCAGCCGGGCAGCGGAAGCAAAGAAACAGGGCGGCTAACAGGGGAGTTTGAGAGGGAGTTCTCATTGGAGGAGAAGGTACCTGTATTTGCATCTGTCCTTGTTGGTCTTGTGTGTTGGTTTGTAGGGGCCGGCAGGGGCTGGGGGCTGTGAGGGACGCCGAGCCTTGAGTAGTGGGCGGGGCTTGGCTGATCAAGGGGCCCATAAAAGCGGCCGCCCAGCCGGGCAGCGGAAGCAAAGAAACAGGGCGGCTAACAGGGGAGTTTGAGAGGGAGTTCTCATTGGAGGAGAAGGTACCTGTATTTGCATCTGTCCTTGTTGGTCTTGTGTGTTGGTTTGTAGGGGCCGGCAGGGGCTGGGGGCTGTGAGGGACGCCGAGCCCTGAGTATTGGGCGGGGCTTGGCTGATCAAGGGGCCCATAAAAGCGGCCGCCCAGCCGGGCAGCGGAAGCAAAGAAACAGGGCGGCTAACAGGGGAGTTTGAGAGGGAGTTCTCATTGGAGGAGAAGGTACCTGTATTTGCATCTGTCCTTGTTGGTCTTGTGTGTTGGTTTGTAGGGGCCGGCAGGGGCTGGGGGCTGTGAGGGACGCCGAGCCCTGAGTCTTGGGCGGGGCTTGGCTGATCAAGGGGCCCATAAAAGCGGCCGCCCAGCCAGGCAGCGCTACAGCTGCGAGCAGCGGAAGCAAACAAACAGGGCAGCTAACAGGGGAGTTTGAGAGGGAGTTCTCACTGGAGGAGAAGGTACCTGTATTTGCATCTGTCCTTGTTGGTCTTGTGTGTTGGTTTGTAGGGGCCGGCAGGGGCTGGGTGCTGTGAGGGACGCCGAGCCCTGAGTATGGGGCGGGGCTTGGCTGATCAAGGGGCCCATAAAAGCGGCGGCCCAGCCAGGCAGCGCTACAGCTGTGAGCAGCGGAAGCAAACAAACAGGGCGGCTAACAGGGGAGTTTGAGAGGGAGTTCTCATTGGAGGAGAAGGTACCTGTATTTGCATCTGTCCTTGTTGGTCTTGTGTGTTGGTTTGTAGGGGCCGCCAGGGGCTGGGGGCTGTGAGGGACGCCGAGCCCTGAGTCTTGGGCGGGGCTTGGCTGATCAAGGGGCCCATAAAAGCAGCCGCCCAGCCGGGCAGCGCTACAGCTGCGAGCAGCGGAAGCAAACAAACAGGGCGGCTAACAGGGGAGTTTGAGAGGGAGTTCTCATTGGAGGAGAAGGTACCTGTATTTGCATCTTTCCTTGTTGGTCTTGTGTGTTGGTTTGTAGGGGCCGGCAGGGGCTCAGGGCTCGGCGTCCCTCACAGCCCCCGCCCCTACAAACCAACACACAAGACCAACAAGGAAAGATGCAAATACAGGTACCTTCTCCTCCAATGAGAACTCCCTCTCAAACTCCCCTGTTAGCCGCCCTGTTTGTTTGCTTCCGCTGCTCGCAGCTGTACCGCTGCCTGGCCGCTTTTATGGGCCCCTTGATCAGCCAAGCCCCGCCCAATACTCAGGGCTCGGCGTCCCTCACAGCCCCCAGCCCCTACAAACCAACACACAAGACCAACAAGGACAGATGGAAATACAGGTACCTTCTCCTCCAATGAGAACTCCCTCTCAAACTCCCCTGTTAGCCGCCCTGTTTGTTTGCTTCCGCTGCTCGCAGCTGTACCGCTGCCTGGCCGCTTTTATGGGCCCCTTGATCAGCCAAGCCCCGCCCAATACTCAGGGCTCGGCGTCCCTCACAGCCCCCAGCCCCTACAAACCAACACACAAGACCAACAAGGACAGATGCAAATACAGGTACCTTCTCCTCCAATGAGAACTCCCTCTCAAACTCCCCTGTTAGCCGCCCTGTTTGTTTGCTTCCGCTGCTCGCAGCTGTACCGCTGCCTGGCCGCTTTTAATGGGCCCCTTGATCAGCCAAGCCCCGCCCAATACTCAGGGCTCGGCGTCCCTCACAGCCCCCAGCCCCTACAAACCAACACACAAGACCAACAAGGACAGATGCAAATAAAGGTACCTTCTCCTCCAATGAGAACTCCCTCTCAAACTCCCCTGTTAGCCGCCCTGTTTGCTTCCGCTGCTCGCAGCTGTACCGCTGCCTGGCTGGGCGGCCGCTTTTATGGGACCCTTGGTCAGCCAAGCCCCGCCCCCTACTCAGGGCTCGGCGTCCTTCAAGGCACCCAGCCCCTGCCGGCCCCTACAAACCAACACACGAGAACACACAAGACCAACAAGGACAGATGCAAATACAGGTACCTTCTCCTCCAATGAGAACTCCCTCTCAAACTCCCCTGTTAGCCGCCCTGTTTGCTGCCGCTGCTCGCAGCTGTACCGCTGCCTGGCTGGGCGGCCGCTTTTATGGGCCCCTTGATCAGCCAAGCCCCGCCCCCTACTCAGGGCTCGGCGTCCTTCCCAGCACCCAGCCCCTGCCGGCCCCTACAAACCAACACACGAGAACACACAAGACCAACAAGGATAGATGCAAATACAGGTACCTTCTCCTCCAATGAGAACTCCCTCTCAAACTCCCCTGTTAGCCGCCCTGTTTGCTGCCGCTGTAGCGCTGCCTGGCTGGGCGGCCGCTTTTATGGGCCCCTTGATCAGCCAAGCCCCGCCCCCTACTCAGGGCTCGGCGTCCTTCCCAGCACCCAGCCCCTTCCGGCCCCTACAAACCAACACACGAGAACACACAAGACCAAC